>NW_012146248.1:0-1698 GCF_000956105.1 Propithecus coquereli | reverse complement strand
GGGCTCCTCTTCCTCCTTTATACATGCTTGAGCTGTGTTGTCCATAGGTGCACAATTAGGTCTAATCTCCTTTAAAGCTTACTTCTTTTTGGAGTGTTACAGAGAAGTGAAACTGTCTACTGTCTAGGAAAAATTGAGAAATAGGAGAAATGGAATTGGGGTTTTTTTAAATATTGTATGAGTTCTGGACTTTCAGTACTGGTATCCTAAATACGCTGACTCAGTTATAGTACCAGTCTCTTGGCAACATCTGAGTCAGTCCTTTACATTATGCAATGAGGAAGTATGAAATATTAGGGAGAAAGCCAAGCTGAAAACCAAGGTTTAGGAAAGTACCTAATATCTTCTAGCAGATACCAAATGCATGTATTCACATATGAGGAAGTGTGAGCATCTTGGATTAAGTTTGGGCCCCTGAGGTTTGAATCTTATCTCTTTCACCAAGAACTCTAAGGTGTTTTTGAGCATATAATTTCACCTCTTAATCCTGTACTTCCTTTTATGAAACATGGGACTATTATTCTCTGATTTCTTTCTTTTTTCTTTTTTTTCTTGAGACAGAGTCTCACTCTGTTGCCAAGGCTAGAGCACCATGGTGTCAGCCTAGCTCACAGTAACCTCCAACTCCTGGGCTCAAGAGATCCTCCTGCCTCAGCCTCCCGAGTAGCTGGAACTACAGGTGCTCACCACCATGCCTGGCTAATTTTTTCTATTTTTAGAAGAGATGGGGTCTGGCTGTTGCTCAGGCTGGTCTCGAACTGCTAAGCTCATGCGATCCTCCTGCCTCGGCCTCCCAGAGTGTTAGGTTTACAGGCGTGAGCCACCATGCCCGGCCTCTGATTTCATGTTTATACCTCAAGAACCAACATTCAAGCAGTGGAACATGGAGTGACTATCCCTTGGCTGCCTAGATTGGTCAGGCAAGGTAATTGCTATTGAACAAAAATGTCCTCCCATAACTAACAAGAGGCCTTGCGTGTCCAATAAGGCCCTCTCTTAACTTAGTCATCACTCCACCCAATTCTAGAGGGGGAGGCATCAAACAAATGATTTAAAACATTTTCATTGAAAAATAATAATAAAACTGACAATGCTTTCCTTTCATGCCACAACAGGAAAATCTCCATTGCTGGGGAGAAAGGCAGCTTGTTACCTGCACGCATTGGCAAATGAGGCCCATTGCCATGGGAAAAGTTTGTCTTTGTGCCACAGTGGCTGAGAAAGGGCAAATATATCCTTGGAGAAACTGCTTGGTTTAATTGCCAAGAAGTCAATTTAGCCAAAACTGTTTGTATTTAGCAATTTTTGTTGATTATAGTTCTCTGAGTAAATATCAGGTGGCAGGAGACAGGAAGGAAGAAAACCAACTTTAGGGCCAAAAGAGGCAAAAGAAAATGTTAAAAGCATAGAAAGAACCAACTCACTCCTCCATTCTCACAAATGTACTGGTTTAAGACTAATCTGCCGATTTCAGGTATAGCTGGCATTGAATAGCCTTGGTCTGAGTTCCAGTTAGGACATTAAAATCAGAGAATTTTAGAGCTTCAGGAAACTTTAGACATCATATAGTCTAACTCTTTCATTCTGCAGATGAAGAAATAAACTTAGGGTGTTTTTCTTCTCAGTGTTTGTAAAGTGACTTGCTGAATGTTTCGAAACTGAGTCAGGATTAGAACTCGGGTCTTCTAGCTCCTATTC
>NW_012146247.1:0-1397 GCF_000956105.1 Propithecus coquereli | reverse complement strand
CTTTCTATTTTTAGTATATATGGGGTCTCGCTCTTGCTCAGGCTGGTTTCGAACTCCTGAGCTCAAACAATCTGCCCGCCTTGGCCTCCCAGAGTGCTAGGATTACAGGCGTGAGCCACTGCGCCCGGCCATCTAAACTGGTTCTTTAGAGTTGCTGATCATTTTCCTTTTTCTTAGCACAACTGGTGTGAGAAACCTAGGCTATTAGACCGATTGGCATCTCAGAGAAGTGTAAGCCTATGGCCAGCAGCTTTGAGTTGATTCAGGTGTGGACAAAAGACAAGGTGGCAGGCTTTTAAAGTGACGGTGGCCTGCCTTTGCTTCCTCTGCAGTCTGGCTTTGGACAAACAGGGCTGTATTTTGGGCTTGAGCTCTGGCTGCTGGATGGGCTGATCTAGTTCTCAGGCATCCACCAGTGTGGATTAAATGCACCCATTTCCCCTCTTTCCTAAAGGATGTGCTGAAAGGTGGTGAAAACTGGTATGCAGGCCCCTAATTAAACTGGACTTTAAAAAAGCAAACAGGGAAATGGCTTTGGGATCACCTTACATCATCAGATACCCCCCCCCACACCCCTCCTAAACAGGTCACTTCCCCAATTACTCATGTCTGTGACAAGGACACGGCAGAGCTTACTAGGAAAAAGCTAGTGGGCCACCCTCCTGCCCTTGCCTTTGTGTCTCAGGAGGAGCAGAGCCGGAAAAGTCCCTGGCCCCGCAAGGCCATTTAAGGAAGGCTGCCTCCCTCTCTGCCAGGTGTTTATGGAAATCCCTGCTTGCTCGCCAGGGCTTTTTATTGGGTGAGCTTTTTCTTCTGAAATGCTCACCCTAGTGTCTATTATGCATTCCCTTCCAAGTGTAGCCCCAGATAAGCCAGACGCGGAAGCAATCAGCGCTCACATCTTCCAGAAGCTGCCAAAACCCTAAAATCCCCAAGAGGCACCTGTCACAATCCAGACTTGGCCTTGCTGGGTTTCCACCTCTCTTTACTCATCCCCTTCTCCTTTGAGGCCACGAGGCTTTCAAGGAGGGGCACGAAAGCAATGAGTAATTGAATGGCTGGTTAGGGTAGACCAGTGAGGAAGTACCAGAAAGAGCCAGGTTTGAATTTTAGCTACTAGATATGTGACTTTGGATAAGGCACTTTACTTCTATGAGCCTCAGTTTCCCCAGCTGTAAAATGGGGACAGTAATAGTTATAAGTTTGTTGTGAGAATTAAATATGCACATTCCTTCGTTTAGTTCACAAACATGAGTGCCCATTACGTGCTAGCACCAGGCTAGCCCCTAGGCTTGCAGCAGATACAGAACATAAATGCAACAGAACGAAGGTAAAGAAAGGAAGCAGAAGGAATCATTGAATGGTGGCTAATATTTCTTTTTTTTTTTTTTTTTTTT
>NW_012146246.1:9362-10763 GCF_000956105.1 Propithecus coquereli | reverse complement strand
GTGGGCCATGCCAAAGTGCGTTTCAAACTCCACCTTTAAGTCCATGCTGTTTTGTTCTAAATGAAAGAAAAATCAGTTTGCCACACTTTAAAAACAAGACACAGGACTGTTACGGGAAGGTGGTGTTCTCACGCCACGACACACCAGCCATGCCAACGGCACATCCCAGCCAGGCCCCGCCCTGGGCACTCCGGCCGGATCCCCCACCACCGTGCTTACTTAGGACTTACCAGTAACGCAGCTCACGTCTTTACTGAAATAAACTTACTTTAAGAGAAAATCATGCTAAAATAGAAAAACAGTATCTGAATAATTAAAATAAATTTGCCAGAATAATTAAAATAAATACTGTACATAACTATTAAAATTTTTTAAACTTCTCCATGTGCCACTGCCTAAAATAAACCATCCCACACTCTGTGGAACACGGTTTTACAACGTGGGCTTAACCCCCCTTCTGTTTATCCAAGCTTGGATACATCAACCTTTTTAGTCTCAAATGCTGTTGGAACAAAGTCTTTCTGTTACGGGGGCCCTCGCTGCATTTATTGCTCGAACTCGGAGTGTTTTCCACTTACTGTAAAGTTCTTCATCCAGAGCCTTGACTTTTCCCCTTTTCTTGACAAGCTGGATTTGTCTTTCTTTGGCTTCGTGATTATTTCCATCAATCGCCACACCTGCGGTTTAAACATTATTTTTCCTGTTGGAATTTAAGTTTTGTCCCCCACGCTTGGTCACACGGTGCTACGCAGGGCGGGGCTGCACGCTCAGGGCTGCTGGTTACTGCAGGCCTCGTACCCCAGGCGTGCTGGCAGGGGGACAGCTGTGCAGTCTGCATGAAATCTACTTGGATGCAAGATGCGAGACTCCGGCAGTATTAACCACAAGCAGGGGGCCCTCCCTGCTTCCTCCCCCGCTGCAGCTGCCTCCGCCTGCTTCTGCCCAGGGCTGCTGACCAGGGCGAGCCCCACAGGTGGTCAGGGAGGAGCTACCGGGCCCTCCACTAACGGCAAGGGCACAGTGAAGGCTTGTGTCCCGTGTGCTCTTCACAGTATGATATTTTCGCTGGTATCTCCACTGCCTTAGTGTCCCCGCAATCTTTTATCTGATTTGCTTTCTGTTAAGAACTTGATGGGGATATAAAATCATATGGCTCCCCACTTCTCCTTGGGCTGCCTAATTAAAAATGGGAAACTGGCTAAATATCCACCTTTTTGGTGGATGGAGTAAGCTCTGAGACAGTCGCCCGATGGAGGATTAGGTAGCCACTTAGAAAGATATTTTGGAAGAGGTTAAGATAATGGAAATGCTAAGGTAAGTGAAAAGAGAATATAAAATTACAAAATTGCGGCCGGGCGCAGTGGCTCACGCCTGTAATCCTAGCTCTCTGGGAGGCTGAGG
>NW_012146246.1:6474-6785 GCF_000956105.1 Propithecus coquereli | reverse complement strand
ATTCTTATATAGTGTGAGCTACTGTACACAGGATATATTTGCACACACGTATTAAGGTGCAGGGTTTATATGGAAAAACATGTACGCCGTACACCGGCAGTGTTGACAGTAAGCTATTTTTGTCGTTCTTGCTGACTTCGGGTCAGGCGAGAGGCGCTGAAGGCGGGGGCTGTGTGTGCCCCTGGCCCTTCCCCAGAGGGGCCAGGCCCACCGGGGCGGACTGCTGCCCAGCTTCCACAGCCCCGGCTCACACTTGACACTACACGTCTACCAAAAAAAAACATCTGGGGCCGGGCGCGGTGGCTCACGCC
>NW_012146246.1:3778-4104 GCF_000956105.1 Propithecus coquereli | reverse complement strand
CCTCCCATCTAGAGCGCCAGGACCACCGCCAGCCCTTCCTTTTGCAGGGCCTCGACGCCAGCCCCTGCCCTGGCCAGTCCCTCCTGCCCCTCCACCCCTTGAGCTGGGCTGGCCCAGGTGCCTTCACGCAGCTCCCCGGCCCCACCCACCTGGAGGAACAAAGCTGAGCACACCTCCTGATCCTTAGAAGGACTGGCTCAGGGCCATCCACCTGGGGTGGCCTCCTTCCTGCCTCTGCCACTCACTAGCTGAGGGACAGCAAGAAGCACAGAGGGTGGCCAGTGACGCCTGCGGCCAGCGAGGCCAGCGGCAGGCACTGATCTCAA
>NW_012146246.1:3247-3728 GCF_000956105.1 Propithecus coquereli | reverse complement strand
CTCTAAGGGTCAGCTCCGCGACTCCCCTCTGTGGTCCCCTCCTGCCAGCCACACGTGGCTTCTGCACACGCATCAGGCGTGTAGCTCTGCGTATTGTGTCTGACTCTCAGACCCATGACAGTCTCCTGGGGGGCCCAGGGGGTGCCACCAGAGCCCCCTGTAGGCTGGGGCAGCTAAAGGGTCCTTGCCCTCAGACGGCACTGTGTCCACACCCAGCTGGGAGGCGGCTCCGTGAGGGAAGCTGCCAAGCAGCGCTTTTCACGGTCTTTGCGCAAAAGACACAAATCTAATTTTCACCAAGAAACCTCTTGCATACCTTCACGAGCAAAGCTCTCTCTGCTTTTGCAGCTCATCCTCCCTACCAGACTCTCCCTGTTCTCTACTGTACTGAAGTGAACAAAACAGCATTCACGTTGTGTTCTGATTATTTTTTTTAAAAAATAGAATAAAATAAAAGGAAGCTGCTCTTCCCGGAATTTCT
>NW_012146246.1:2412-3197 GCF_000956105.1 Propithecus coquereli | reverse complement strand
GGGGCAAGGAGCTTGAGAAATTATCCCTTGAGAAGTTATCTTTAAATTAAACCAAGGGGAAAATTGTACCATTTCCTGTTATTTCTTCCTGGCCTCTGCCTGGGGAAATAATGGTTGAACCAAATGTATGATTTGGCTGTGGTTTGACCAAGATTTAATTCACCCCGGAAACATTCTCTGGCCGACGGCCTCATGGCTGTACGGAGTGCTGCAAGGTACAAGGATGGACCGGTCAGGGGGCCTCAGAGAGGGGTCAAGAGAGGACAAGGATGTTCTGGGACCCCTGAGCTCTCCGGGGAGGTGGGAAAGGGCCTCCTGCTGGGGGCGGGGTAGACAGCCGGGGCCGGCTTTTGGCACAGGTGGCTTTGACCCATTCTGCAATTTCGGCTCACCGGTGACCCAGGAGATCTGAGCAGGCCTTTCCCCGCCCCTTTCCAAAGCCAGTGGCCCTGTTTCCTTCCTATACGGCGCTTGCTTCCTCTTCTCTTTTTCTTTTTTTTCTGACTCCATGGGACTGCAACCTATATAAGGGCAGAGGCCACCTCCGTCTTACCCTTCTTTGTGTCCCCAGCACCTAGCCCAGGGCCTGGCACATTTTAGGTGCTCAATAACTATTTGTTGAATGAATGAATGAATGAATGCAAGAATGAATGACTGGAGGGGAAACACCAAAGAAGGTGGCTTTTGAGCTTGAGCTGGGCATGAGAAGCCATGCTTAGCCATAAACACAGGTCGGTTTGCTGGATCCCACAGCGAAAGCACGAGGGACACAAAGGCAGGGGGTG
>NW_012146246.1:1860-2362 GCF_000956105.1 Propithecus coquereli | reverse complement strand
CAAAACAGCATTCACGTTGTGTTCTGATTATTTTTTTTAAAAAATAGAATAAAATAAAAGGAAGCTGCTCTTCCCGGAATTTCTCTTGCTATTTGTATCAGAATTCCCTTTTAAATCCCTCCCATCCATAAATAAAAGCCACAGCGAGAATCCATTTTTTAACCTGTTTTTACCTATATGATCAGTAAAGATCACGCAGTCTGACAATAAGTGAGAGCTTAAATTCGAGCACCCTCTTTGGAAGGCTATGTGGCAATCTCTCAAAATTAAAAATGTACACATCTGTTCACCAGAGCTGCTGCACTGCTAGGAACATATCCAACAGGCATCTTTGCAGAGACGCACATGCACAGCTACGAGGATGGCTGCTTAGCACTGTTCGCGGCCACCAAAGACGGGAGACAGCCTGACGCCTGGCGGGGACCAGGTAAGGGTGCTGCAGCTGCACGGCGGGCCTTGGGCAGGCAGCCCTTAACAGCTGTGCACTCTCGTGGAAGGCGAT
>NW_012146246.1:0-310 GCF_000956105.1 Propithecus coquereli | reverse complement strand
CAACACAGTGAGACTCTGTCTCAAAAAAAAAAAAAAAGAATGAATGACTGGAGGGGAAACACCAAAGAAGGTGGCTTTTGAGCTGGGCATGAGAAGCCCTGCTTAGCCATAAACACAGGTCGGTTTGCTGGACCCCACAGCGAAAGCACGAGGGACACAAAGGCAGGAGGTGAGGGGTACGGGAGCACGGCACTGCCAGAGCTCAGGGGGAGCCACAAGGCACTCAAAGGCTGGTGTTCCCCAGCACGACCTCCCTGCCCCCAGGCACTGCGATGGAGGAGCCCAGCCTTCTAGCCGAGAGAGCCAGGGA
>NW_012146245.1:0-8437 GCF_000956105.1 Propithecus coquereli | reverse complement strand
TACTTAACAAATATTTATTGAGCACTTACAAAGGTACCAAACACTATGTGAGGTGATAATTATTACAGTAGCAAATAAAACTGAATACATCTCACATGGACCACTTGATGGGGAAGGGATAGACCTAAACAAAAAAAAAAACACAAATATGTATTTAAATCAAACTCTTAACTCTTATTATTCAAATTACTCCTTGCTAAGCTAAGAATGAGTGGTGCATGACACTCTTCAGGTAACTTTGAAATTAATACTTAAGCTGAGGTTTAAAGAACAGAGAGCCAGGTGAAAAGAAAAGGGAAGAAAGAGCCTTAGTGGAGATGCATCAGATGAAATATTAGTCAAATGGCAACTTCCATGCCCCTACTCTCTCAAACAATTTTAATTTCTTGCCTTTATAAATTGGTCATTGAAAGAGAGTTTAATAATGGAATTACGTGTAGGGACTATAAAGACAGTATACAGGGAAGTCACCCAGGACAGTGCAATACTCCAGGACAAGTAACAGCAGGAGGTGGCAGGTAATCCCAAGCCTGAAGGAATAAGGAAAGAGTAGTTTTCAGAACCTGGAGTGAGTGCTGTGTGGAGAGGGCCACCCAAGAGGGGCTGTGATCTTAGGGCCTGGGACACTGCCAACTTGCAGCATCCCTGAAGGGAGGGAATAATTATCTTCACCTCCTCCTCTTTTCTCCCTGTGATCTCCCATTATTCCTCATTGGCCAATCCCAACCAGAAGCCAGAGAGCAAGAGAGAACCAGGATATATGCCACACGGGTTAGCCTCCATGGCAAAAAACAGTGAGGAGAAGGATAGGGAGTGGATCTGAAAAGGCAGATGGACTATGTCCAGCATGGATGATGAGTTGACCCAACTTGACTCTTTGGCTTTGCCGTTTGATAAAGAACCTGAGGCAGTGGTCCAGCAGCCACAAAGCCAAGATCTGGAAGAGTCACTGCCATTGCTTCTGTTGCTGGCCACATCCAATCCAAGGTCTAACTAATCCTGAGACATCCTGCTTTCAGGGGTGAGAGAGCAGGGAAGAGATGATGGTGTTATTTCTACTTTTCCTCTCCTCTGAACTCCTTAGGTTATCTCCCATTCTATGAACTAACTCTGTTCAATTGGCCCACATGGCAGGTTATGAGGAATTAGGACAAGCTGATTCTCACTGGAGTGCTCTGAAATCCTCTTTACTCCTAAACTTCTGGCCATAAACACTTTTAGATTTCAATACCTTCTTAACAGTCCTTCTCTCAACTAATTACAGAAGCATTTTCCATCCCTCTTTCCTTACATACATTCTAAAATGTTTCTACTAGTTCATACCAGGGTATAAAAAGTTCATTCATCTTTGGATGTTAAAAATGAAATGATATCACTTCATATGAAAAACCAATGTAATTTTGTTATACTGCCAATGAGTAGAGTCAGCATTAAACACAATCACTATACCCCTTGTGGAAAAAAACCAAGAATAATCCCACAGCAACTACTATTGTCTGCCTCAAAAATATCCTTCTGATAACTAAATGAGGGATTTGACTCCTTGAATATAGGACTCTAAGAATTAGCCACTTAGGCTGCTGGCTCCTTGATTGGAATTTGCAAAATATTCACAGAGCCACAATCAAAAGACAGGTCCTATCTTTAAATGGGCAGGGATTTATTTCTTAAACAGGGCACAAAAAGCACTACCACAAAAAGCAAACAGTAATAAATTTTATTTCATGAAATAACTTCCATTATCAAAAGATATCATTAAAAGAGTAAAAAGAAAGACCACACAGACTAGAAAAAAATTTTTTCAATACACGTAGCTGACAAAGGACTGGAATCCATAATATACAAAGAACTTCACATATCAATAAGGAGATTAAACAATAAAATTTTTCAAAGCAGGTATCATACAAACACACACTTCATTAAAAAAATTAAAATGACCAATAAACATACAAAAAGGTGCTAAATAACAATACTCATCAAGGAAATGTTCCCTAAATGGAATTCAGGAATATACTACCAATCCCTCACCAGAATGGCCACATTTTAAAAAGACTGATGGTACCAAATGTTGGTGAGGATGTAGAGCAACTTGAATCCTCTTACATTACTGGCAGGAATGTATACTGGAGCAATCACTTTGGAAAACTGGCAACATTTATGAAAGCTAACATATGTCTGACCTAGGATCCAGCGTTCCTACACCAAAGTATATATTTAAGAAAAATGAATGCAAATATCCACAAAAAAACATATTCGATCATATTGATAGCAGCTTTAGTCATAGTAATCCCAAACTGGAAACAACCCAAACATCCAAGAAGAGAATTGATAAATGAGCCCTGGCATATTCATATACTTGAATACTACTTAGAAATTAAAAAAATAAATAAGCTGTTGTATGCAATAACATGGATGAATCACACAGACATTATATTGAGTAAAAGAAAACACAAAAGTGTGATAACCTAGGATTCATTTATATGAAGTTGAAGAACAGGAAAAACTAAACTAATCAATGACGATAGAATTCAGTAAAGTGGTTATCCCTGGGTCTGGGAGTATTAACTGGAAAAAAGCACAAGGAACCTTCTGGGAAGCAGGAAATGTTCTCTGTCTTCAGCAGGATGATCTTCACGGCTATATACATACGTAAAAATTCACCAAGCTGTACGCGCAAGATCAGTGCACCTTCTGCTTATTACTATGTGTATCTTATGTCTCAATTTTAAAAAGTAAAAAATGATCAGGTCCCACTCCCCAAATTTCCTCAATCAGGATAACCTCATGTGAGTACAGCAAAATTAAAATGAATACCCTTTGTAGTTCCCTCGGGTGAAACTCTAACGTGACAGACCACCACAAATTCCAAGGTAATTGAATTGACTCAATTCTCTCTCATAATGAAATTCTGCAAGTTTGGATTTAGCTGAGAGCACAGAGAGACTCCGAAGGAGCTGTTAAGAAGGATGGTTGAACAAGCCGTTATGTTCCTTTTTGAACATATTTTTTAATGAAATAGGTATTTGAATACCTATCTTTAAATTAAATAGGTATTTAAATATACCAGTTAGGTAGGTCAATAGAGATCCATTATTGTCTAATAAACCAAATCAGGGACTCTACAATGGGAAAGGATGAGGAAAAAAAACTTGAAGGTGCTTCATGCTCATTTGCAGCCAAATTCAATAGCTTTCATGCAGAAACCCAGGGGAATTTTTATTGAATTCAATCCTTGAATTGTTTCTAGCTAATGGGCTCGCTATTTACAGCATTATTTTCTATTAAAGGACAAGCCTGGAAAGTCAAAGAATTTAGAGCTACTGTTTTACTTGAATAATCAGCACTTCCTAGGCTGCCTTTATCGTTCTCTTATAAAAGGATGGAAATTAAACTGACTGCTTTTTATCAGTTAGGCTGAAACCTTCTAGAAACAGGGATTTACATAAATATATATCGATGACAACTATAAAAATGTAATAAGCCATGAGAGGAAGCCAGTTATGGTCCTATGATGGTAACTACTGGAATCAGTGGCCTTCTCATGCTGAAAGTTGGTAAAAATGACACTCATTTATAAACTCAGCACTTCTCCATGAGAGCAGCTCTCACTTGAAGGCATTTTGACTTTGTAACACAGCCAAAATATCTGACTTAACACTTACCTTCTAAATTCTGAAACAATTTTAAGTTAAATGAGCTAATCTCAGGGTAAGACACCTTTAGTCATTCTCCAATCCAGGAAACAACCAAGAAATTTTTTAAAAAAAGCAAAAGTTGAACAAGGCTTCATTTTTGCCAGAATCCATCCACTTCCCACTAAAACCTAAAGGCTGTGAAAAAAATCTTATCCTTGAACACTTTCTTTGAAGGAGTTATCTAGGTCTTTACACAAAAGCCTTTGTTTTATTTTTAAGGGAATTATGCCATTATAAATTGCAATGAAACCATAGATTTAAGTGACCTTTCAGAAGCAATATCCCAAAATCCCCAAGAAGAGATATATCAGGACTTCAAATTCTGTTCTTAAAACATACAATGGTTTTCACATTAGTTAGCTGTCAAAGCTGGAATTAAAAATATAGATCTGATAATTCCCAGGCCAAGGCTTTCTCTACCAAACATAAGGACCTTCTCCTCAAACGTCTCCACCATTGACCTTGAAGTTTTTCCATGTTAAAACACAAAGAAGTACCTGGAATAAATAATTTATTAAGGTATTTCCCATTGTTATGCCTTGTTCACCTTCAAGAGAACAAGTGGTTCTTGAGGCACTGAAGGCTAGTCTGCTCCATGGGTAGGTGTCTGATCCTGAACAGAGCTGTGAGTCGCTGTCACTAGGAATGTGAACTAGTAGTCAAGTACCTCCATTGTCTGAGGAGGGAGGTGCAATAAGATATTTTTATATGTTGAGGCTCTCAAAAGAGATACCACCACACCCTCATGAAAGAGAGCAGAAGACGGAAAAATAGCTGAGCTCTGGTAAACTGTGGCCTGTACTCTGAAGCCACAGTGTGACTATGGTCCTGAAGGTTCTACGTATGTGAATAGAGAAGAACTGTAAACCATCACTGAGTCTGTGACAGTAGTTATAACAGAAGGCCCAGCTTGACTCTACACTGTATCTTGACTATGTTATTATTATTGCAAGAATACCATTTTTTTATTATTATTATTACTACTTGTGCTAGACTGTCTTTTGTCAACCCAGAATCACTATCACTTTCTTCCAAGATCTCAGGGAAGAAGACAAGAAATACATTTTCCAGAATCCCTTCCCTGTATAGCTTCAGATTAGCATCTGCTAAAATGAGACACTTACGTGGGATTTGAAAGGTGTTAAGAAGCAGCCGCTATTTTCCAGAGACAGCTGCAAGCAGATGTGAGCTTCTTTAAGCAGCGTCCAGGGAAGCTTTTAAGAACTGCTTTCTTCAATACTTTAGGCCTGTAGTCCCCAACCCCCAGTCCGTGGCCTGTTAGGAACCAGGCCACAGAGCTCCAGCACCCTCCCAGCCCCCCACCCCCACCCCAAGTCCATGAAAAAATTATCTTGCATGAAACTTAAGGCCAGAGAGGGTGCACAGCAGGAGGTGAGCAGTGAAAGAGTGAGTGAAGCATCATCTGTATTTACAGCTGCTCCCCATCGCTGGCATCACCACCTGAGCTCTGCTTTCCCACCCCCGACCCCCCCACTCCTGTCTGTGGAAAAATTGTCTTCCATGAAACCGGTCCCTCAAAGGTTGGAGATCACTGCTCTAGGCTGATAACCTTATTGGTGGCTTCCCTGACCTTTCTAAACATTGCATAAGACTTTACTTTCCTTACCAAAATCTATCATATTTTAATACATAGTGTGTCTTATATTTCCTTGACTGAACCTTGATGTTTCAAGGTTGTGAAATGAACTATGACATTGTGAGATATTGCTTTTCTTTGTAAAACAATTATACAGTCAAATTTCATTATGTGCAGTACTTATGTTACTTAAAGTTTGGCATCTGTCCCTGAGGCCACAGGAGAAGAACAAGGACTTGAGGAGAAGTGGCTTGAGGAGAAGGAAAGAGAAGTTTATTAATTTGCTGGCAAATGAGGAGGATGGCAGACTCTTATCTTAGGAATAAACCATCATCCTAACCATAAGCAGAAACACTGAGATTTTAAAGGGGGGCGGTGGGTTCAGCTTCAGGGTATTGCTGTTTAACTATAGCAGATGGTTCTGACCCTGTGATACAAAAAACAAAGAACACTCCCCTCCCTGCCCTTCCAAGCACCGGCCTCAGGGAGGGATGCAGGTTTTAATTCCCCAAAAGAGTGTTGTGGGGCACGATTTAAAGAGACAGATCGTAAAACACTTTACCCTTTTTCAGGCCATTCCCTCTGTCACAGTTATGTTCCCTAAAGTCTTAATGATCACTGAGTTAGCAAATACTGAACCATTGCTCCTAGAGGAAATACAGGATTAGTTTTCTGAGAGCCTCTGGTCACATTTTCATCAAGCAATCAATACGTAACCTTGTTTTAGCTGTGTTTGTGTTTAAAAATACCTTATTTAATACATATCATTGCTCAATTAACATTGTGCTCATGGCAACAGCACTATAAACTTATCTAACACACACATTTTCTCCAGAAGGCATATCATAGCCTTAAGCACACTGAACAGCCCTTTAGCACTATAGTGGTGATTTTGAACAGGAAAATCACCCAAAAAGCACAAAAATGCAAAAAATGAGGCACTAAAAAGACTACTTGTTTACAATATGAGAGCTGAAACAAAAAGACAGAACGCCACATTGGTCAGTCTCAGCTGGGAACGTGTGTTTCAGGTGGCTCCAAGTTTTTGTTGCTCTGTCTCTGTCCACAAATAGTGGTGAAAGCACCACAAGTATTGATTTGGGGGCAACAAATACATTTTCACAATTAGGTGACTTCACAAATATGGAATCTGTAAATAATGATGATCAACTGTGCTTGAGAAATTAATTGCCTCCCCATATTGACACATTTAGTCAGTGACAGAATTAGGACCAGCATCCCTACCTTCTGCTTCCAAGTCTGTGTCTACCCTGGGCAATGTTGGCACAGATCCTTTCTTCTTGTTTTATTTGCATTCTGCAGAGCCAGAGAGCAGAGTTTACTATGTTTCTAGCGTAAGAAATGAAGTCATAACAAAATTACTCTGGAAAACAAACAAACAAATAAACAAAGCCCAGTGGCTGGCAAGCATGTGGAAAGCGATCAGCAATGCCATAAGTCTGATACAGGCTTTTCACTGTTTCATCAATGAAAGAACAGTGAAGTTACAAAGACGGAGTAAGTTAATGCCAATAATCCATTCATTGGCCCTTAATTTTATAAATACCTAGTTTATTCTGATCTACTACTAAACGATATACATGCAGAACCAGTTTCCCTGGCAAATGGGGAGAGAGGAAACCAGAAATTCCTTAGGCCCACCAGAGAAAAGGCTGGTAGGTGTGGTTCCCATCACACCACATGTAAAGAATCCATATATTAGTCACTACAGTGCCTGAAGTGATACCGCAATGCCAAACCACCTTTTCTTCTAGTTCTTATCTCCCGGTCTCCTACAATCAAAATAAAACTTAGGTGTTTTTCATCAACTAGTAACACGGTGGTTAACAACACATTTATTGTTTTGTATCTCTATTCCTAAGAATTTCAAGGAGCTATTTTTAATGCTTTGGGGTCAATTGTGCATATAAAGTATTAAGAACAGAATGTATTCCAGCTCTCTGATACCCGAATACTAAAAGAAATCTTGCCTATCCAACTAAAAGCATTTAAAACCCATGAAATTCAATGGGATTAATCTGTCTGGGACCAAAAGAAAACCTATATTTATAGCAGCTGATTTATTTGGTTGATATACAGTATATGCTGTGGTTTATAGTTTTTAAGGCATGTGAACTGGGACACATTAGATATTACAGAAAGAGTGAGTTGATGATTTACAAGACTTCATATCAGACCTATTGACCTTCTCAATAAGAAAAGTTGGTGGTAGTAACAGCACTGAAAAATGCAGCCCTCAGGAGTCAATTTAATGTAGAATAAACTCTTTAACAATCAGCTAGATGGCCCTATCAGCTACTCCATCTGCAAATTATGCTGCTGCTATAAAAAGCACTCTTTTAATAAAAAAGGCATAAGCTTTATTTTTGTAAACATATGTTCCACCTACCAAACACACCAGCAGTTTCTCCCACATAAGCACCTTTGCATTGTAAGAATACTGGGTGTAATAACAACAAAAAAAGGTAAGAGGAAAAAGACCACCCTCCCATAAAAAAATGTTCACAGCCATTTGCTTAGCGTTCTTCTAAAAATTAATTGTGTCACAAACAAAGGTGTACCTGTGTGCCCTTTGTTTTGGTTAAGTACATTTGTCTATCCTCAATGCAAATGACATTAGTGCATGTACAAGTCAAATCAATCAATAAATAGATTTAGCAACTGGTGATACTTCATGTTAACACGCTTTCTCTGAAACTGATCTTTTGAGGACTAGATGCCTCACTTAATTACCAGAGTCATATGTCAAGGGAATTCCTGAAACAGTCAACCTAAACATATCTCGAACACAGTAAGTCAAGTAGAAAAATATTCTAAAAACGTATTTTCTTATTAGCACAGATTTTCTGAGAAATTATTTGCCTCTCTACCACCAGAATTGAAAAAAAAATGCATTACAACTTGCTCGATATTTGACTCTATTTTAATAGTTTTGTTTTGTTTTGTTTTGTTCATTTCATAGACAATTAGCTGAAATAACTCGGGGGGAAAAAACCAAGCACAAGTCCCTATCGAAAAAGGCAAACTCTAAATATAAAAAAAAAACAAAAATTCTGTTTATGAAACCTGATCTTACCAGCAGTTGAGACTGCATCTATACAGCAGTAAAACATTGGGGTACAGA
>NW_012146244.1:0-1429 GCF_000956105.1 Propithecus coquereli | reverse complement strand
TGGCTACTATGGTGGACAGTAAAGCTCCACCACAGGAAGCAACTATCAGTAATTTCAGGATAACCTCATAAATATTTTTTTAGATAGACAAAAATAATTCTACAAAAATGAAGAGTGTACAGGTATTGTTTTTCCTGAATTTTTGCCTATTGCCTTTTTACTTGGAGGACAATTTGATGGGGTAAAAGATCCTGGGTCATATTTTCTTTTCCCCAGAACAATTGTGGACCTGGCTTCACTGAATTCTGCCAGTGAGTTTTGTTATGAAACAGTCTGAATGTTTTCCTCCCTTAGAGGTGGCTTTTCCCCTGCATGGAGGCCTACAAATATTTTTGCTTACTCTCAAGATTCAGTAACTTAAGAATATTTTGATATCATTCTGCATGAATATTTTTTACTGGAACATGGAGTGATTTTTCATAAAGGGAAATTTTCTTGTATTATGTCTTTGCATAAGTTTCTCTTCTAATTGTTGTGTTTTCTGCTTAAGAGACATCAATTATGTCAGATTATCTTCACTTGTAGGCAGTTGTTAAAAACGTGGACAGTGGAGACACATGAATTTGAATTCCAGCTTTGCCATTCACTATCTGTATGACCTTGGACAAGTTATTTAACCTCTGTGCACTGTAGTTCCTATTTGGAGATAGTAGTGGAAACTGCCTGTTTGGAGTCCCCAAGACCATAGTCAGGCTCTATTCCTTACAGGGACTCACAGGACTCAGAAGTTGTTATACTCAAGTTTACGGCAAAAGGATACAGAATAAAATCAACAAAGGGAAAATGTGCATGGGATGAAGTCTGGGAGAAACCAGGCACAAACTTCCAAGTGTCTCTTCCCGGTGGAGTCGCACGGCATGAGTGACGTGCTTAGTTCACCCAGTAACAGTGCATAACAACACGTGCAAAGAAGTGTCACCAACCAGGGAAGCTTGCTCAGGCCTGGGTGTCTCAGCTCCTTGTTGAGGGTCAGTGACTGCATGATTGACCTCGGTCGGTGAAGCTCCAGACCCCCAGAGGGAAAGGGGGCATTCATCATAAATCACATTGTTAGTATACACTGTCTGGACAAACTGGTACGGCGTGGCCCAAGGTCTCGGGTATGCAAAAACTCCTCAACCAGAATGGTCTATATGCCCAGTTCCCAGGAGCAGATCAAGGGTCAGTCCTGAAAACAGACTTTTCTTGGGAATGTGCAGGGTTTGAACATCCCACTACCTTTATAGGATTATTGTGTTCATTAAGATAGTTAATATGTGTCAAGTGTTTAAATTAATGTCAATAAATAATATATGACACACGATAAACTGATATTTTAAGAACTAATTTGCCTTTTAAAAGATATAAGAGAGTTTATTTGGGCCAAGTCTGAGGACTGCAAACCAGAAGCATAAACTCAAGTTGTCCTGAATATAAATAAATGCTCCCT
>NW_012146243.1:0-2347 GCF_000956105.1 Propithecus coquereli | reverse complement strand
TCACTCTTGCTCAGGCTGGTCTCGAACTCCTGAGCTCAAATGATCCTCCTGCCTCGGCCTCCCATAAAAATATATTTTGATGGTCTATATTTGAAACACATAAAGTATCTTCAAGTTTAAATTTTCTCCTCCATATTGACTTGGGGCAACTTTGGCACCCAATTTTCAATACTTAATCTCTTGCTTTACTTTTGAGCATTGCATTTATTTAAAATATACATTGTAAAAAATCACATTGCCATTAAACTTAGGCCAAATGCTTTGAAAGAGTGAATTTAGGGGGATGGGGGGAAAGAGATAAAATGTCTATAAATAGCCATTCGTGTGTAGCATCTTCTGTATAATAAAATGCTGTGTAATTCTGCCATGCAAAGTAAATAATGATAGTAATTTGCATTTTCTTATTACTATGCACCCTCGAATGGAATTTATAGCCTTTTGCCAATATTAAGGTCTATTTCTCACTTCATTACATCCCCAGGGTCCCTAGTGTGATGATAGAGGGGCAATACGCTGTCTCTCTGTTTTGCACACAGATTTTACAACAGGTACACACCCAACTGCCTTTTTACCCTGCATTATAAAATAAACAAATAAATAAAAAAGAAAAGATAAAGTAACAAATGTGTTATTTGCTCGTGAGTCTACAGATCAGGAACTCTGGCAGAGCTCAGAGGGGCAGTTCAGTGTTCCACGTGGTGTTGGCTCTGGTGGCTTCCCGTGTGGCTGACGGATCCAAGATGGCCTCACATGATGGCTGGCACTGTAGCTGGAAGGGCTGCAATGACCGGGCACTGGCGAGGATAGCTCGGCCTCTTTTCCGGTGGAGTTGGTTGGACTTCCTCACATGTCTGGGGTCTGGGTTATGGCTGTCAGATAGGTTCCTCATGTCCTCTTTACTTGGCCTCTTTTTCCAAGACAGCTTGGACTTTCTTACAGGGCAGATGGTATCCCCTCAAATTAAAGTGAAAACTTCTAGACCTTAACTTGGATGTCCCAGAATAGTATTTCCACTGCATTCTATTGGCCAAAGCAAGCCAAAGGCCAGCCCAGACTCAAAGAGTGGAAATACATTCCACCTCCTGAGAGGAAGAGCTACGTGCACCCACTGGGATGGGAGGAACTGTTGGCAGCCATCTTTGTGGCCAATCTCTCACACTTTCCCCAGATAAATAGCAGCCACTCCGTTTATGAAATTGCTGCCAGTCACAGGGAAGTTTATTAACTATAGCTCAGTACTAGTATTAGGGTAGTATTTAGTACTTTAACTAAAGATGTCGAAGTTCTTTTCCAGCATAAATATATTTAGGGCAGTGTTTGAAAGTTGATGTTATTTTTCAGTACTTATAATTTCAAGTGAGAAGGTACAATCTCACTTAACACTAAAACTCAAACTAAATTCTCCTAGTCTTTAGAATCTGAGGGAACTATCTTTAGTTCATTATCTCTGTATGTGTCTTCTCCCTGGTGGTCACTTAGGAGTATGGGAGACATGAATAAATTATCTTGTTTTCTTGTTCTGATAATACCATATTGCAGACTTGAAATAACTTTCTAATCCCACTAATTGTTTTTAAAGAAATAACACGATTTTGATTTTGCAAATTTTATCACACCAAGTTCTCCGCGTTTGGGTACACCGAGATCTTACCATTGAAACCCTTCCTGGTGTTAAGCAGATGGATAATTTTGAAATATGTACGTATGGAATTAAGTTGTGTGACTATCCAAATACGCCAACCAGTTCCATGGCATTTGGAATTATGCAATGGAAAATGTTTTCAGTGATGCCCTTTTATGTGTTAATTTTGCAAAATTTATTCCTGATTATAATTTCAAATCACCTGAGCAACAGCAGAAAATTAGAAGTTGTATCGAAACCAAGAACTTACTTGAATTTAGCATTAAGAAAACATTTTCAATTAATTAATTGGCATAAACCGAAGATAACCCATATTCAACAAGCAATTCTGGTTGACATTTCCCAAAATATGACATATTGAATATGTTGTTTTTGTCCAGTACCCCTTAAATTAAGGAAAAAATTAAAGCAGAGGGTATAAAATCATTTATTCCTATGTGACTCAGAAAATTTTAATTAGTTACACCTTTAAGGAAGAAATTTGCTGCTGTTAAATTTTGTTAAAATCTGTAATTTAAATGGCCTTTAAATTTCAAGACTTTTCCATGACACAATTGTCCAATCTTCATATTAATGAAGGTGCCAGATATTTTAATTTCCTGCAGATTTGCCAAGTCTCTTTAATCTGGAACAAGATTTAACTCTAAGGTGTGTCCCTTTAAAAAAAAAAAAACCAAAAACTTTCTGTTAAGTTGAAAGAATTTA
>NW_012146242.1:0-980 GCF_000956105.1 Propithecus coquereli | reverse complement strand
GGTGGAAGCTACTTTCTGCAGTTAATAATTCTGAGTACAACAAAAAACCAGAAAGTAGAGCTTCTGTGCTATTTCACTTCTCCATCATTTGTGGAAACAGTTCCCTAAATTAAATTCCCTCTATTCAGGGGAATTTCAGATATTTAATGTGATTTCTGCTTTCCTGTTTAGACACCGTCTGACACAAGAATCATGTTTTTATGGTTCTGACCTACGTATGTTCTTTATTTTTAATTTTATTTTTTCATTATATATTAAACATTAGATAATCAGAATTAGCTTAAGCATATCCTTGGTTCTTTATATACTTTTTTATTCGTCCATTCATAGTCTATTTTTATTTAACTGATTCTTAAATGTCATGATTTTCAACAATATAACATTAAAAAATATGCAACATTCATTGTCATATAAACAAATATAAATATTCTCTGACTGAAATAACTTATTTTGACTTAAGCCTTAATAAACATTGTGTTTAATTTAAATTTAAATCTAAGTCTAAATGTGAATGAAATAATATAGTATGTTTTAATATTCAAATTTGTTTTACATTGTTCATTATTAATCTATTGCTGCTGCACTTGGCTTTTTCCTGCTGAAGCTGAGAACTATACAAACGTCAATTCTTTGCTAGTTGACTTTCTGTTATATTCTGCCAATAAGGGGCACTGGAGACGGATTGGAAAGCAAGAGAAAAGGAGAAGACATTGTATTTTTGTTTTCTGGCTGCAACTTTATCAGAATTTTAGCAGTTTCTTGTAGCTTCCTATGTCTATTGGCACATTTAAAACTAGCCTCATTGGGCCCGTAACGTGTCACTGGTGACCAAGTCATAGTCTTGCTAATCAGTCTGAACTCCAGCTTTTGTTCCCCAGCCCAATGGGTGGAAGCTACTTTCTGCAGTTAATAATTCTGAGTACAACAAAAAACCAGAAAGTAGAGCTTCTGTGCTATTTCACTTCTCCATCATTTGTGGA
>NW_012146241.1:0-1137 GCF_000956105.1 Propithecus coquereli | reverse complement strand
AAAATGGCATCTGTTACACTAGGCACATCTGATGTACATATACACATTTATAAATGTTAACAGCACAAAAGAAAACATTAAAATATAAATATCAGGTGCTAATAATAAGAAAAGTAAATACTGATAAAAGAATGATGATTTGGGAATTTATTACCACATCTTTGTCAGTATGTAACAGGTGAGTATATAAGCACTAAATAAGCCTTAAGGACTCTGAAAACTATAATTACACTTGTGGTTAGTAGATGCATTATAAATGATGCACGATCAGAGTAAATACATTCTTTTCAAATGATTATGAAACCTTATAAAAATTAAGTATTAGCAAGAGCTCTTTGATAGCAAGAACAGAAACCTAACCCAAACTAAGGCTAAAGGGACAAAATTTCTCTATTGGGAACGAGCTGAAGCCACAGTTAAAATAAAAACAGAACAAGAGATGGAGAATGAATCCTAGTTGCATTTGAGTCCCGGTTCTGAACCGGGGCCATTTTTGTAGCTTTTCCCAGATTTAATCTGCAATGCCTTCTTTGGCTTAGTGAGACAGCCCAGTGTTCTTCCTGTAAATTTATCTTTAGGCTTTTGTCTGAAGCAATCTAAGGGCTGCAAAATAATACTGTTAAGAAGCAAAGCCTTTTACACTCTGCCTCACCAACAAGATTTAACCAAGGAGAACGTGGAGGAATTAGCAGCCTCACCGTTTTTCTCAGTGTTGGCTTCAGAAGCAGACCCAGAAGAGATTAGTTGCATCATGTCAACCAGAAAACAACAGCAAAAATAATGTCAAAATCCAGAGGAGACAAGCCTGCATGTTACAAATAACACAAGCAAAGACACTAAGCCAGAGTCCAGAAAAAGCCCCCATATGCCAGGCACAATTGAGTTCATCAAACAGACCTTATGTTTGACTGCAGAAAAAAACCTAATTTGACATTTTCAATAGGCCATTGCAATGTTATTTTGTGTTTAGAATATTGTTATTCCTTTAGCAGTGTTTATTACAAAAGACATACATGCTTACTCTAACATTTTGAAATTGCATTGAAGAAAAAATGAAAATTAAACGTGATTACTAACCACTGGCTTAAAGTTTTGTTGATTATTTCCCAGTATTATATGCACTTGTTTTGAGTGTGC
>NW_012146240.1:0-1076 GCF_000956105.1 Propithecus coquereli | reverse complement strand
ATAATGAACACTATTTGGGTGATGGGCACACTAACTAAGCATCATAAAAGATATCCATGTAACCAAAACATTTGTACCCGTTTAATTTTCAAAATGAAAAAAAAAGAAATTGCAGGTCCATTGAGGTAAGGGTTTGGGTCATCCCTTTCCCACAGGAGTTCCTATTATTGTTCTGATCACAGGGAAAACTCTCAGCAAATGTTGATTGATGATTGATGACAATTCTTGGACTTCTGCCCATTATGAGTAGTTAATGCCTCTCAAATGACTCAGCATTAGAATGGAGTTAATTAAGAATATTTTTATATGAATATCTTTATCTCACCACATTATTACAGTTTTCTTTGATGTCATGAAAACTCACCATGTTCTCTCTGAACTCCAAGATGTACCCCCTTCCTATATAAGGCATAAGGGGCTAATTTTGAGAGAGGGAAGGTTTCAAATCCATGCTGCTTTTCCTTTTTCTCAGAGCTTGTTTTTCAATAAACTCGTCATCTTGCTGAACAAAGCCAAGTCACTTTCAAACTGTGTCTTCTTGTCATCAGTAGAAGCCAGTTCAGTCAACTTAGTGGGAAACAATAAACCAGCTGATTCGGCAAGACAAAGACCAGGCTTCAGCTGACAGGTTCATTTTCCAATTTGTTAATCTGTTGCTGTATAGACATGGTCTTTGACAAACAGAATCTGCGCCCATTCAGAAGAATGACCCCCAAAGACAATGATGTGGGGGGAAAAGATCAGTCTAACAGTCTACTCAGCTATTTCATCCACACCTTGTGTGGCTGGTAGAGGGGGGGATAACAAGTAGTTGACTGTATTTTTCTTTTTCTTTCTTTTTTTTACTCAGATTATTAGCCTGGAGTATGTAGAAATATGGAACTTTACACTATTTCAGGATTGAGGTAGGAAATTTGAGAGATTGAGGCAAGGTGAAGATGACAAAACAAGGAGTGGTATAGGAGGGGGACTTTAAGAGCTTTCTGTGGCCTTGCCTGTGGGTGAGTGGGTGGGAGGATGTCAAGGTTGCTGGGCTGTTTCTAAGTGGAGTCTAGAGCCAAGCAGAACCCATTCAA
>NW_012146239.1:0-1251 GCF_000956105.1 Propithecus coquereli | reverse complement strand
AGTAGCTAAAAGAATTGTGTTACTTTAACAGACTCTTGGAGAAGCAAATGTGGCACAGTGATTAAGTTCAATGGGTTCTAGAATCAAAGTACCAGAGTATAAATTCTGTCTTTATCACTCACAAGTTTTGTGAATTTGGACAAATTGCTCAAGCTTTAACACATAGATTCCTCATCAGTAAAAGATAACAATAAAACCCATCTCACAGTCTTGTTGGGAGGATTAAAGTAGATAATCCAGGTAAATTGTACAAAATGAAGTAAGTGTTCAATAAGGGTCTTTAATGCTATGTAAGGTTTCCTCTTGTATTGCAGGGCATGGAGAGAGATCATCCCTAAATTAATTTACTGATCAAGAGTACATAAAGAATGATCACCTATTTCTCTCCAAACTGTTACATGATGTACGTGACATAATGAAGAGTTAAGCCTAGATGTTGCCTAGTGCTTGGGGAATTTGGCTGCAAATTCCTTTAAAATGTGAGTTTGCATGCCTTTGCAATTCTTTCTTCCTGACAAATGGCACTGATGCAACATTACCCAGGTTGCAAAGACCAGACACATTTTGATTACTTTGTTTGGTGTCACCTGGCTATCTTAATTGGTAGGAGATCAAGAGCAGCCATCACCGCAGAAATTCAGGAAATCACACCATTTCTTTTCATTTTCACTCTCTAGGGAATCCAAGTTTTCTCTGTAAAGACATATTTTGGATTCCAAAAGAAAGAGGAGGAATAAAAACTTTCAAAGTCACCAATCCAAGATAGTTCATTGTCACTTTGAGTACCTTTAAAGAAAATAAACTTGTAAAAATTGTCAAAGGAGCAGAATAGTATTATTTCTGATATTTGTAGGCTTACTTAAATTTCCATAAAATATTTATGTTAAAAAAATCTAAAAGGATGAGACATGATAATTGAGTTTTTATTTTATTGATGAGTTAATCAAAATAAAGTCCTCTTAAGTATCCTACAGACTAAAGTTTGTGCTGAATTTTTGGATGAAGGAAATATATATAATCTTTCATATCTAATATTATCACTGATATTTGTAGGCTTACTTAAATTTCCATAAAATATTTATGTTAAAAAAATCTAAAAGGATGAGACATGATAATTGAGTTTATTTTTATTTTATTGATGAGTTAATCAAAATAAAGTCCTCTTAAGTATCCTACAGACTAAAGTTTGTGCTGCATTTTTGGCTGAAAGAAATATATATAATCTTTCATATCTAATATTATCAATGATAT
>NW_012146238.1:0-1496 GCF_000956105.1 Propithecus coquereli | reverse complement strand
AAAACAGAAAATTAACATTGATATGGTACTATTAAATAATCTAAATAACCTGGAGACTTTATTCTAGTGTCGCCAATTTTGCAATTAGTGTGCAGTTGACAGTCCTGGATACAATGCAAGATTCTGTATTGCATTTAAATGTTAGGTCTCCTTTTCTCCAATGTGTGACAATTCCCATCTGTATCTTTCATGTATTTGACATCTTTGAATAATACTATTCAGTTGTCTCATTCAATGTTTTTCAATTTGGGTTTGTGTTTTTCTCAGAATTAGATGGAGGATATGCATTTGGGGCAAAAATCTTACAGAAGTGATGTACCCCTCTCAGTGCATCGTAACAGGGTACTCCTGGTGTTACATGTCTTATTATGGGTGTTGTTAACTGTGACCACTTTGTTAAAGTGGCATCTGCCAAGTATCTACACTTCATAGTTATTATTTTCCCCTTGAAATTAGTAAGTATCTTGTGAGAAGATTCCTTTTGATTATACAAATATCCTTTTTCTCATCTTATATTTGTTCACTAGTTTTAGCATCTATCAGTAGATCTCGGCTGCAATTATTATTACTGCAGCATTTGCCTAGTGATGGTTTTCTGTTTCCATTATCCTTTCTACACGGGAATTCTAATTGGAATTCTATAAAAAAGGAGTTCTCCCTTCTCCCCAATTTATTCATTTATTTAATTATTTACATCACTATGGTCTCATAGATATTTGTTTTATTCTTTGGGTTATAATCTATCAGTCTCATTGTTTATTTCAATGTTCCCATTGTCACAGACTGGGCCCTTAAGAGTTCCTTCAGTTGGCTCCTGTGTCCTTGCATCATGCCTCCATTAGGCTCTAAGTGTTTCCTTTCCTCCTGTTACCATAAGATACTCCAGGATCTTATTGTATTTCTCCTGCCCCAGCCCCATAAGCAATCATTTCTCCAAGGAGCCCTACTTTCTTTTATCAAATACTGGCATTTAGAAACCAAGATCCAAGCACTAGATGTGCTCACTGCTGCTGAGGTGTCCTTGCTTCTGCATAATTTCTCTAGACAGAGATGGGAAACCTGTGCATAGTCACGTACACATAGACATGGTCGTGTTCATTTTTTTTATCTGTAGCTTCTGTTTCCAACAGTTATAAACTTGAGTCTCAGTCCATTGCTATAACTAAATACCATAACCCAGGTAGCTTATAAACAACAAAAATTTATTCTCCACAGTTCTGGAAGTTGGGAAGTCCAAGATCTAGGTGCTGGAAGATTCCGTTTCTGGAGAGGGCCCACTTTCTCATAGATGGCACCTTCTAGCTGTGTCCTCACGTGGAGGAAGAGGCGAGGCAGCTCTCTGGGGCCTCTTTTATAAGGGCACTGATCCCGTTCATGAGGGCAGAGACTAGTCACCTCCCCAAAAGTCCCACCTCCTAATACCCTCTCCTTGGGGATTAGGATTTCAACATGTGAATTTTGGAGAGACACAAACATTCAGGCCATAGCTCTTGGCT
>NW_012146237.1:0-1793 GCF_000956105.1 Propithecus coquereli | reverse complement strand
CTAGTATTCTTGACCACTTCTTTAATAATCTGTGCTAAAATTTCTGTTTAGGATTGATTTCAAATTTACCAAATTTACCTGTATTTCTCAGATCACCACTATAATAGTCCTTGTTTTTTTCCTCAAATTCTTATTCTCCCCAGTCCTAACAATGAGTGTTACCTGTAGTTCAATGGTCATGTTTACAATCATCTTAATGCTCTGTGTATTGGTACGTATGGAATTTATTTACCACTATTACTATTAGTGACTATTACTATGGAAATAGTAGTAAAAAAAACAAAAAACAATTGCTTTTTGTTAAGTGCCTGAAAAAAAGATCAGGCCCAGTGCTCTCCATATATTATCTAATTTGATCCTTATATTAACCCTGTGGGTAGTCATTATCACTTCTTTTATAGTGAAGAGGTTAGATAAGACTAAGTGTTCTTTTAGTCTTTTCCACCTTGTCTTTTGTTTTCTCTTAACTGTTCTTTTACATTTTAAGATCATTTTTATTGAAAAACTAAAAACAGTTGATTGCTCAGCAATCTTTTTGTCAAGTGTTAAAATTATATTATCTTTCTCTTTGAACAGGGCTGAAAAACAAACCCAGATCTATCCCTTATGTATTTTATAGCAAGTTTCAGAAGATTCTGGACTTCAGCTTCCCCAGTGGTACATTTTCAATGCCTGCATGTTAATTATCTGTTAGTCTAGAGGCCAGCATTAAAAGAAATCAGGCAAAAGACGAACGTTTTTCTCTAGGGTGTCAATGCCACGCATTAGGATTAGCATCAGATTTTTTTAATCAAAATAATTCAAGTATGGTAGAGAGTCATCTGGGTTGTTTTCACAGCCCTTTTCTATAAACAATATGTTATTAAGGTGAACAGTTGATCCACAAATTTAGTAAATGCTTGGTATAAACTACATAGGATGCTCTGTGTGGAGGATAGAGATGGCCTTGCACTTCATGGAGTTTTCAGTGCAGCAGAAGACAGAATTAAATAAATAAATGTAAAAAAAAAAAATGATAGTTTTAAACTTGAAGTGCATGCAGAATGCTATGATAGCATGTAACACAAGCACCCAACGTGGTCTAAGGAGCTTATTTCCTGAAGTGACATTTAAATTGAGATTGAAGGGTTTGCATTACTTAGGAGAAAGTGGGGGGGGTGTCTTAGTGGGCTCAGGGGCTTCCATAACAGAACACTACAGACTGGGCACTTCAACAACAGATGTTTATTTTCTCACTGTTCTGGTGGCTAGAAGTCCAAGATCAAGGTGCCAGCAGGGCTGGTTTCTGGTAAGGCCACTCTTCCTGGCTTATACACAGCCACCTGCTTGCTTGCTGTGTCTTCACTGGGCCTTTCCTCTGGGTAGAGGGAAAGATCTCTGGTGTCTTTTCTTTTTACAAGGACAGAAGTCCTACTAGATTACGGCCTCATTTAACCTTAATTACCTCCTTAAAGGGGCTGCCTCCAACTATAGTCACATTGGGGGTGAGGGCTTCAACATATGAATTTTATGGGATACAATTCAGTCCATAACAGTGGGGGGAGGATCAAAAGGCGAGTGTTCCAGGGAGAGGAGATAGTAAGGGAAAGCATATGGAGGTGGGAGAGGGAGGAGGAATTGGAAGGGCTCAGTATGGTTTGGAGGGTGGTCAGGGCTGTAGGTGAAGGTTGAGGGGAATGAAGGCTGGCACCGCTTGGAACTCTTTTCAGGTTAGGAGATCTTGGGTACTTCATTAATCTCCTTTAAAGGTTTCGTGTAAGTATAAAATAACTATGGATTAAGAGAAGAATACC
>NW_012146236.1:0-1205 GCF_000956105.1 Propithecus coquereli | reverse complement strand
TCAAGAGCCAGAATGTCTCAGATGAGCCACTCCCAAATTCCTGATCTGCAGAAAGTAAGAAATAATGAATAATTGAGGTGTTTAAAGCCATTTAGCTTTGGAACGATTTGTTATGTGGCAACAGATAACTAATAAAAACTGCATATTTATGTGATGAATGAAATATTATATAGTTATCAAAAATAAGATACTATTTACAACTTTCCTTCTCCGTGCATTCATTCTGCCAGTAAGACAATAGCGAAAACAATATCCTGAATCATACCATGTCCTGCCATCACTATTGCCACTGCCTATTCTAAGTCATCATTCCAGTTTTTGTTATCTGGGCTAAAACAATCTTTTACTTAGTCTCTACTTTGACTCTTGCTTCCCTAATGTCTACTTCACAAGAACCAGAGTGGTCTTTATATTAATAAAACATAGATAAGATAATATCACCTTATTTGGCTTAACCTCTGCAAAAGTTTCTAATTGCACAAGGAATAAAATCTAAATTTCTTGATATATAAGCCCATACATAATCTGGCCTTTGCCTGCCTTTCTGAACCTTCTGTTCTACTCTCTGTCTCATTCATAATCCTCAGCCATTAACATGTTTTCCTGGGTTCAAAGAAGCTAAGCTGTTGTTTTTGCTGTTCCCTCCATGTGGAACCCCAGATTGTTACATATCTGGCTCTGATCAAAGATCACCTACTTATTAACCTGTTTACTTGCTCACTGTCTGTTCACACAGACACACACACACACACACACACACACACTCACACACGCTCACACACATACACACACTCACACACACCACTGTTAAGTTCCTGAAAGCGGGAAATTCTCTGCTATTTCTTGCACTTTGAACAGTGACTGGCACGTATTATATGACTAATTTTGTGGAATGAACGGATGCTCTATGTCAAAATATACGTAAATAAAAGCAAGAACTAAAAAAAGAACATATAAATGAAAATAACTGGGTTTGAATGGAGAAAATGAAACTTTTTTTTCTTTTTAAATTTGCTGTTAATCTCATCATTACATTATTTTTAAAACCCTCCATGTACAAATGATTATTTATGTTGAAGTAGAATAAAAAGGCTGGTACAAACTACCAATAGTTACTTTGTGAGGCTGCTGAAGGTATTTTTATTCCCATGTTGCTTTACCTTTTGGCTTTATAATTCTTATTTAAGACTCTTCACTGAGAATTT
>NW_012146235.1:19807-20100 GCF_000956105.1 Propithecus coquereli | reverse complement strand
TATTTTACTTATAGACAAAAGGCTCAAAATTTAAATATGTAGTAAAACAATATACATGTATTTTGATGTGAGGTCTCATGAGAGGAACTAAATTTTAATTTTGTAGTGAACATTTTGAAAACTCACTGCCTATGAAACAAGATACATTTGGACCAGTGATGAGATAATTGTTAAAATTTACATAGTATATGGGTATACTCAAACTGATGCTTGTTTTGTTATACGAAAAAAAAAAAAACGATCCTCAATAGTTTTACGTTTTCAATATATTCAATAAATTTTATTAGTGGCTA
>NW_012146235.1:19311-19757 GCF_000956105.1 Propithecus coquereli | reverse complement strand
AAGAACAACTTGGGAGGAATCAATTTACCAGACTTCAAGCTATACTACAAGGCTATAGTAACTTAAAACAGCATGGTACTGGCACAAGAACAGAGAAATAGACAAATGGAGCAGAACTGAGAACCCAGATATAAAACCATCCTCATATAGCCATCTAATCTTTGACAAAGCAGACAAAAACGTACACTGGAGAAAAGAATCTTTATTCAATAAATAGTACTCGGAAAATTGGATAGCCACCTGTAGAATACTGAAACAGGATCCTCACCTTTCACCTCTCACAAAAATCAACTCATGGTGGATAACAGATTTAAACCTAAGGCGTGAAACTACAAGAATTCTAGAAGAAAATGTTGAAAAAACTCTTCTAGACATTGGCTTAGGCAAAGAATTTATGAAGAATACCCCAAAGGCAATCACAGCAACAAGAAAAATAAATAAATGGG
>NW_012146235.1:17644-18038 GCF_000956105.1 Propithecus coquereli | reverse complement strand
GAAAAAACTCTTCTAGACATTGGCTTAGGCAAAGAATTTATGAAGAATACCCCAAAGGCAATCACAGCAACAAGAAAAATAAATAAATGGGACCTGATCAAATTAAAAAACTTCTGCACAGCCAACGAAACCATCACGAGACCAAACAGACAACCTACATAATGGGAGAAAATATTTGCATGTTACACATCTGATAAAGGGCTGATAACTAGAATCTATATTGAACTCAGGAAATTCTGCAAGAAAAAACCAAACAACCCTATCAAAAAGTGGGCAAAGGACATGAACAGAAACTTCTCAAAGGAAGATAGAGTAATGGAAAACAAACATATAAAAAAAATGCTCAACATCTCTAATCATCAGGGAAATGCAAATCAAAACCACAATGAGATAT
>NW_012146235.1:16989-17320 GCF_000956105.1 Propithecus coquereli | reverse complement strand
AACATGACTGCTATGCAGTTTTACTCACTCACTTCACATTAGTAAACATGAATTTAAAGTAAAACCAGTCAATGTAATTGTAGGTTATTTTTTTTTCCCGCAATCTTTAGCTGCATGTAGCCAAAGTTACAGAAGATGAGAGAATTGGCCCAAATTGGGTTTTAACTAATCGAATATGAAAAACGAAAAGGGAATAAAAGCTGAATATATTATGTGCCAGGATGATGATTGTAACTGACTATGTAATTTAAGTTTAGTTTTGTATGTTTTTCTTTTTTTTGCCAATTTTTTTAATGAAATAGAATAAAATCAAACAACATAATATAAAATA
>NW_012146235.1:13145-13802 GCF_000956105.1 Propithecus coquereli | reverse complement strand
TTTTGTGTCTTGCATAATTTGATATTGCCACTTATGTTATAAAGATTTATCTCTTCAACAATAAATGTTTATAATTTTAGAAAATGTATTGTTTGGTGTATGAAGTGAAATTAAATTCTAGACATTTGACTCTAAGCTTGACATTTAGGTTTTGAATCTATTTCTTACCTGAAAAATTAAATATTTCCATTGTTTTTGATTTCTTAAAAGTTTGTGACTCTTTTTGACTAATATTCAGCTGCTAACATTATTTCCACTGGAGTAAAAATTAGATGTAATTGAAGTCCAAAACGCTATTGACATTTATTTCTACAGATATTTCTACTTAGCAATTATTACAACCACCACAATTTCTTTAATATACATCAGGATTCTATTAATCTAGTCAAACGTTTAGTGACATAAATTATAACACTATGCAGTGTTAAAACCATACCTTTGGTATAGTTTTGTCAGTTACAATTTATGAGATTTTTTTCTATTAAATAAAATTGTATGAAATTCTTTATAACTACAGTATTCATAATTAACATTCAGAGCATATTTGATCGGGATAAAAAACACATGAAATAAACTCAAGTATATACAGTCAAATGATTTTTGACAAAGGTGCCAAGAACAAACAATAGGAAAAGATCGTCTCTTCAATAAATGGTG
>NW_012146235.1:10800-11880 GCF_000956105.1 Propithecus coquereli | reverse complement strand
TTCTTTAACAATGTAAGCAAAGGTGATGGGATTTATATCTGCTCTGACTCTTGGATATTTATTTTCTATAGGGGATGGATGGAAGGTCCTTCTAATGTGTTAAATGAAGTTTTCTACCAACAGTAAGAATCAATCACATACTACATTTTATTAATCCACACAAAAACAATGGTGAACTAGCACCTCTTGTATTATTCCGGATAGAGCTGGAGCCCATTCTGCTGAGAGAAGTATCACGAGAATGGGAAAACAAGCACCAGATCTACTCACCATCAAATTGGTATTAACTAATCAATACTTATGTGCACACATAGCAGTAACATTCATTGAGTGTCGGTCAGATGGGAGGGGGCAGGTGGGGATGGATATATACACACCTAATGGGTGTGGTTTGCACCATCCAGGGAATGGACACGCTTGAAGCTCTGACTCAGGTGGGGCAAGGGCAATATATGTAACCTAAACATTTGTACCCTCATAATATGCTGAAATAAAAAAAAAAGAATCGATCAACAAATATGTTTATGAGACCTAGAGTAAAATGCCTAATTTCCAATGTTGGTTCTGTCTATCGCTGCTATATCACTGGGAAATTTATCTAACCTCTCTGAACAACAGTTTTCTCAATTGTCAAATGGAGATTAAAAGTATTGAACATATAGGATTGTTACAAGTATCAAAAAACAAAGCATACAAAACAGTGCTTACACTGTACTAGTTTTTCAGTAAAAATGTATTATTGTAATTATCATCATTGCTATTATCTGAAGTATACTACTCTATGCAATACGAGCCCTTGAGGGAATTTGAAAAAATAAAAAAAAAAAAAGTATATTAACTTGCTCCTGTAACAATTTACCACAAATATAATGGCTTACAAGAACATACATTTATTATCTGAAAGCTCTGTAGGTTGGAAGTCTGAAGCAGTTGTCACTGGGCTATGAGCAGTTTCAGCAGGGCTGAGTTTCTTTCTGGAGGTTCTAGAGCATAATTCATTTCCTTATTTTTACCAGCTGGAAGTCCTCTTTCACCTTTAAAGCCCTCAATAGCTGGTGGAGTCTTTCTTACATTTCATCA
>NW_012146235.1:0-330 GCF_000956105.1 Propithecus coquereli | reverse complement strand
GCTCTGCACAGCCAAGGAAACAATCAATAGAGTGAAAAGACAACCTACTGAATGGGAGAAAACATTTACATGCTATACATCCGATAAAGTGCTAATAACCAGAATCTACAAAGAACTCAACTAAATCAGCAAGAAAACATCAAACAACTCCATTGAAAAGTGGGCAAAAGACATAAATGGAAACTTTTCAAAAGAAGATAGATTAATGGCCAGTAAACACATGAAAAAATACTCAACTTCTCTAATCATCAGGGAAACGCAAATCAAAAACACAATGAGGTATTACCTAACTCTAGTGAGAATGGCTTTTGTCAAAAAGTCCCAAAATAA
>NW_012146234.1:0-1257 GCF_000956105.1 Propithecus coquereli | reverse complement strand
ATACTCAAGGCTGGAGGAAATAATGGTATAGAGAGCCCTGTAAGGAAAAGCCAGCATCCCCTTCCTGCCCAATTATCTTAACCGTTTCTACTTTAACTTCCTGTGATTCCACCCATATCTCTAAGTAGTAGGTTCATACCAAGCACATATGGTAGTTTTATCAACTTTGGAAGTTATATATTGACTCCTCTAGATAAGAAGTAAGGATTGAATTTACAAAATGTCCATCTCCTCTTCTATTCTCAGTTTTCTATTGTATCACTGTAATAACAGGGCTCTTTGAGATTTTTTTTTCCTCTAGAAATTTATCACATGGAAAGAATCGTGTATGTCCGAAAGTTTTAATTATAAGGTGGGTGATCACTACATTTTTATAGTACTGAAAAATTGAAAAAAAACTGTGACAGGAAATGGAATCTGACTACCAAATTTAGAGATGCAACTTGAGTACTGCAAATCAAAGTTTATATTTTCTCAATAAATGTCAATACATGCCTTTTTTCCTTTAAAAATGTAGTGACAGAATAGAAGTTCAAACTTTTCATGTTATAATAGGAAAATTCTCCCCTCAAGAACAGTGGGAAAAATTTCCAAAGCAAACATAGGAATAAATCTACATGTGCATGTATAAAGTTTAATTTGTATGCAGTTCTAAAAATAAGGATGTAGAAATGGGTGCAAGGGCATGTATGAAGCCTGGGACCTAATAATAAAATACAAGGACTGGGATAAAATGACCTTTGATAGCCATTCTTTCATTTAATCTATTAGAATTCTCTCTTAGACTTAATTACTGCTCTGAAACAAAAACCCAAAGGACAATTTTAAGGAAATGGATAGTTGGCTTTTAATTCATTTTTGGATTCTACAACTATTTATTTTCTTCTGATCAAATGAAAGAGACTGCAGTGTTCGCTAAAATGAAGAAGAAATTTAGGTTTTTTTTTCTTTTCTTTTTTTATTTTTTTCAATCTAAAATTCTCCTGGCTGGGTACAGTGGCTCATGCCTATAATCCTAGCACTCTGGGAGGCCGAGGTGGGAGGATCACTTGAGGTCAGGAGCTAGTGACTAGCCTGAGGAAGAGTGAGATTCCATCCCTACTAAAAATAATAAAAATTAGCTGGGCGACGTGGCACATGCCTGTAGTCCCAAGTACTGCGGAGGCTGAGGCAGGAGGACCGCTTGAGCCCAGGAGTTTGACGTTGCTGTGAGCTAGGCTGACGCCACAGCACTCTAGCCCAGGCAACAGAGTGAGA
>NW_012146233.1:0-1043 GCF_000956105.1 Propithecus coquereli | reverse complement strand
TTTTTTTTTTTTTAATATAAAAAGCAATTATTATAGTACTATGTGATTGTGTGTGAGAGAGAAAGAATTGAAACAAATATGTAGAAACAAATATAAACAAGTTGCAAACTAAAAATGCTTGAGGGTTTTTTTTGGAACACCTAAATGCAACTGGTCTCCTAGACATCTCCAATTTCAGGCATCTATCGTTTCTTAAATTGGCCAGTGCTTGCAGTTCAGAACTGAGATATCAGTGTTGAAAGAACACTTACTCCAAGGAGAAGTCAGACATAATGGAAGCTGGAACCCATCAGGGATGGGCGAAGTGTACATGTCCTATGAGACATACGGGATTCGAGGGAGCGTTTCCGTTTCAGGAATTGCAGTCAGAGGTTCGCTTCAGCGTTCATGCTGTCAGAGTGGGGAAATTTAACTTTGAGTACAGCTACCAGAGACACACAAAATCACCATCCTCGTTGGTGGCAGTCTTTGCTACTTCCAGCAAGCTATAAAATTATATGAAAGGAGCTGAGTATGATACCATCACTTGGATTGTTACTTACAAGAAAAACCTTCCAAATCTGAGAATTATTAAGAAGTGAGAAAATCCCCCTTAATTGTACCATGTTCCACACTGCACAAAAATACGGCGTGGCCGGTAAAATTCATGGTGTTCTGATGATCCCATTTAACAGCCTATTCAAACTGCCTTTATATTAATAAAGCTAATATTTTTTTTCACAAACTGCTGTGATAGCCATGTCTGTTTTGTTAAGACATCTTATTCTCTGTACCTGAGTGCAAACATACACCCTTATTTTGGTCCATCATTATTGTGAGTATGGCTACAGGAGGGCAGTGGTGGTAAAGCTGTCTTTATTTTTTATTTTTATATTTCATTTCTCTCCTCTTTTAAAAAAAAATTTTATCAAGTGTCTGTCACCCTATATTTTAAAGTTTTTAACTTATCAACAATGGCTAAGGAACATTGAATTTATTTTTTTGATTGCTCAGCCAGACCTAGTATCCTCATTCCTGTTCTTGTTGGTTTTTTGTAGCCACTT
>NW_012146232.1:0-1331 GCF_000956105.1 Propithecus coquereli | reverse complement strand
GCGCATGCCTGTAGTCCCAGCTGCTCGGGAGGCTGAGGCAAGAGGATCGCTTGAGCCCAGGAGTTTGAGGTTGCTGTGAGCTAGGCTGACGCCAGGGCACTCACTCTAGCCAGGGCAACAGAGTGAGACTCTGTCTCAAAAAAAAAAAAAAAAATCTCTGCTATCTTCCCCCACGAACAGCATCGGACGTGTGCCCAGTACGAGGAAAGGGAAGGGAACTGCCAGAGGATCATGCCACCCGCTATCGTGGACCGTTGGTAGAAGTGGCGAGGTCATACATGGTGCCCAGCATAGTGAATTCGATGGAAGGGAACCCAATAAACCGTTGTTGAATTAAGTTGTTATTTAAACATCCTTTGCCTTTGGGCCGTCCTCGCCCTCCTCCCACGCACCCCAAGAAGGGCATCCTGAGTGGGAGCCACCCTTTCCAGATCTCCTCTAAGAGCGGGCGTCTCAGCCTTTTCCTCTTTATCGTCTCTCTCACTCTCCAGGAGCTTCAGAAATACGAGCAGTTCATCTTCGCAGATCACACCAACATGATCCATGTGGAAAATGTCTATGAGGAGATTTTACACCAGATCCTCCTCGATGAAACCCTGAAAGGTAAGGAAGGTCCCCTGGTGCTGGAAGGAGCTCCCCGCAGAGGAGGGCGCTCCCCAAATAAATAGGACTCAGTAAGACCAGTAAGGTGAGAAAGGGGCAGAGGAAGCTGGCGTGGGCGAGGTGGGGAGACGGCCAGGAGCGGGGCGGAGAGCAGGAAGGACACTCACCCTGCCTGTGCATTCACGATGTGGCACACTCTGTGCTGGCCCTTTGGATATTTATTTTCTCTTTTGGTGCAAATGCGAACTCCGTGAGATGGGAATTTTAAGCTTCGTTTGCAGATGAGAATACTGAGGCTCAGCGAGAGTAAACCTTGGGTGTGTCATGACAAAAGAAAAAGGGCTCTTCTCAGGCTCAGGCTCAAGACCCCTCCCAGCACCGGGCGGAGATGACTCCTGCTGCAAGGCTTCTCCCCTGCGCTCTCAGCACGCTCCTCGCCTCCACCCAGCCAGGCAGAAACGGCACAGGGTGATGCCGCAGTACCCTGCAAGCCTTGTCAGGACTCGAGCGTCCGATGTCCTGTGGAATCAGGCCTTGCCTGGGATTGGAGTGTGGATAGGAAAACTTTTACAAAAATATGCTGCAGAGGCTGGGCGCGGTGGCTCACGCTTGTAATCCTAGCACTCCGGGAGGCCGAGGCAGGAGGATCGCTTGAGCTCAGGAAGGAGTTCGAGACCAGCCTGAGCAAGAGTGAGACCCCGTCTCTACTAAAAATAGAAAAAATTAGC
>NW_012146231.1:0-893 GCF_000956105.1 Propithecus coquereli | reverse complement strand
ACTAAGCCCTAGGTCAATGATTCTCAAACTACACATTATAATCATCTGGGAATGAGTGAATGAACAAACGAATGAATGAATTTATTTTGTAAATATAGACTCCACTCCACATCAGTTATATCTAGGGAGTGAGACTGAGCATAGGTTATATTTTTAAACCTCTCCAGGTAATTAAATATTCAGCCAGAGTTAAGAACTACCAACCTATGTGTAAAAACTCCTGGGAAACAGATGTCTTCTTGAAATAAGAAAGACTATTCTAATAGTGCTATCCTAAGATGAAACGGATTGTCTTGGAGGTTTCGTATCAAGTAGGAGGCAGAGCTTGAGGTGGGAAGCATGCCTTAGAGTTGACAGACCTAGGTTTTAAATCAGCTCTGTTACTACTAAATGAGTAACTGGGCAGGTTTCTAGATGTTTACATCCTCAATTTCCTCATTCATAAAATAAAGATGATAACACCCAACTTCACTGGCCTATATGTTATTTAAATAAAATTGCCTACATGAAGTGCTATAATTCCATTTCTAGCAAAATGGTAGACTAAGTATCCTGCCATTAAAAATTAAAGCTACAGAGTAAAATAAGAAAAACATCTTTGATGCATCAATAAACTATAACAAAGTAAGGAATACTAAACCCAAAACTAGCACCCACATAGTAAATGCTTTGAGGGTATCTAGTAAACCAGGTGGACGTGGTTGGTTTTCAGAGTTTCACCAGTTCTAGGAAAAGCAGACAGAAATTCCAGGACTTACTAAAGGTTAGTGAGCCCGATGGGAGAGCCACACCCCACTATAAGTCAGGACCCAAAAGACTACATGCTCAGTTTAAGAGTGAATTTAAAACAAAGGTGTCCTACTCTTACTCCTATCCTTACCCCTGGGGACTGC
>NW_012146230.1:0-1057 GCF_000956105.1 Propithecus coquereli | reverse complement strand
CTTCGTCATCACTCCTTTTTATTTTCTATAATTTTTTTGTTAAATTGACATAAAATTGTATGTATTTCCCATGTACAACATGATATTTTAAAGTAAATATACCTTGTGAAACGACTAAATCTAGCAAATTAACCTCTGCGTTACCTCATATAGTTATCGTTTTTGTGGTGAGAACCCTTTACAGCCACTCTCAGCATTTTCAGGGATACGATATGTTATTAACTATAGTCACTATGTTGTACGATAGATTTCTTGAACTTGTTCCTCCTACCTAACTGGAATTTTGTATCCTTTGACCAATATACTTCTGTTGGTCCGAGTGACTTGCCAGATGGCCCCATACAGACCTTAATTTCTACAGCATCTGAACACTGTGTTACCATCCATCTTTCTGGCTGTGTCTGGTGTAATTACTCAATTAGGGTGAAGCCTGGTCAAAGAAGCATCAAGAGATCCCTGATGAACACCTGAGTAACGTATTCCACCCCGCCCCTCTGATGTAGCAGCAACCATATCTCTTTATGATGAGGATCAATGACTTTAATCAATACGCTAGCTCCTTTTTTTGCCTTCTGATCCACTGTCATGAGGAGACCAAACAGTTCAGGCAGCAGCAATAGTTCTGAATTCAGTAAGACTCAGGGGTCTCCTTGTGTGAATGTTCCCTTCTCATGGAGGCAGGACCTCTCTTGCACGTGCAAATGTGGTTACCGAGCACTTGCAATGCATTTAGTGTAACTAAGCAACAGAATTTTAATTTTACTTAAGTTGAAAGTTAAACTTTAAAACTGAAACAATGTAAAATTTTTGTTTTTGTTAAACACAACCTGATTTTTTTAAGATGATTGCATTTTACTTTAAGCATGAAACAGATTTTCAGGGGTGAGGGTAGCGTTCATTTAAGACGTGTATAATTTTAGTATTATGCATAAACACATTACCAATTTAGGCAGTATTAACAGATTGTTTTAATTAGAAGAATGTTTTCTGTGCATTGATGTAACATTTTAGTGTGCTTATTTGAATATTTTATGTAAACATCATGAATAACAAAAAT
>NW_012146229.1:0-692 GCF_000956105.1 Propithecus coquereli | reverse complement strand
AAGTCAATATCTAACTTTTTGACCTCTTTTCCTCTCTGTTCCTTAGAGCTTCACATCTTTAACTGACAGCAGAATATTTTCATTTGGATATCTTTTAGTCACTTCAAATTCACTGCAAACTCTAAACCTACCTTTGCCTTCAGAAGAGTTTCCGTCTAGCCCTACTGTAATTTCTTTTGTTTATCCTTTCTCCACTCAACCACTACAGATAATCTCTATCAGTAAGCTCATCATCTTCGTGGCATCTCATACTTTCCCTCACAGTCCTTTCTCAACTCCCTGGGGCCACACTTTGGCGACCAGCATTGTATCTCCACAAACTGTCTTCAGCTCTTTCTCATTTATTCTCCACCAGGAGTCAGCAAACATTTTCTAGAAAGGACTAGACAGCACATTTTTTAGGCTTTATTGCCCATATGGTCTCTGTCTCAACTATTCACCTTTGCCACTATAGCCGAAAGCAGCCATAAACAACATATTAATATAAATAAATGGGTGTGGCTATATCGCAATAAAACTTTATTTACAAAACAGGCGGTGGACTATTAATAGATTTAGCCCATAGGTCCAAGTTTGCTGACCCTGTTACAGAATATTTTTAAAAATGAGGAAGACCTATATATACAGATATCTAAAGATCTTAAAGACATATTGCTGCATAAAAAGCAAACATGAGGCCATATATATTGTTT
>NW_012146228.1:0-6508 GCF_000956105.1 Propithecus coquereli | reverse complement strand
AAAAAAAAAAAATGCAAACAGCTGCAAGGAAGGAAGCCTCATCGTTTCTGCAACAATCCCTGGGACACATCCATGATGCCCTTGATAGCGCTCCCTCCTTCCAGAAGCCAAGACAATCCAGAACATTCCAAAATTACTGAGCACTTCATCTGGCAGATCGTAAGTGCCGGCGGAGGAGACGGGGAGGGACTGAGCGCCACCTGACTGCCCACGTGCAGTGGCACCTTCCAGCCCCGACCAGCAGCCCAGACCTCCTCTCAGAGGCAGCTCACACCAACTCCTCCAGTTGTCCCTGTCCCCAAAGACGGGGCACCTCATCTCTCCAGTCACTCATGTCAAGACCTGGCACGCTCCTCCAGTCTTTTCTCTCACTTCCTCCCTCTACCCCTTCCCTCCTAGGTCACCAAACCTCTTGACTGCTTTCTGACTAGGCCTTGACTTTGCCCCTTTCTCTCTGTCTGCAGCCCCTGCACCTCAGGCCTCACCTGCTGTCACCAAGACGCCTGGTAAACCAGGAACCCCCGGCTGGCTGTCCCTCCTCTTGGCCACCATTCCTCTGGGGCAAGCTACTAAAACACTCCTGTGATCATAGCCCTCTCTGCCCTACGACACTGTGAAGGGTCCCCTCACCCACAGTTCTAATCCAGGGTGCTCCTCGAGGCTCTGGCAGCCCCGTGCTCACTGGAGCTCACCCGCCTGGGAGCTCCAATGATTCCTAATGGTGCCGTGCACGCCCCTTCCCTCTGCCTGTGCCAGGGACACCCCCATCATCCCCTGCTTCCTCACCTCTCCCCTCAGCGGCCAGCCCAGGCTGAATCTCAACCTCAGATCTTGCCCCTCCACCCCTCCCTGGCCCACCCGGGCCCCGCGCAGGCCTTTATCGAGCACATATCTATCACGTTGTCCTACGACAGCTGGTTACGTCTGTCTTCCTCTCCAGCCTGCAAGTTCCTTCAGTGCAAGAACACTGTGCTCCTCCTTGCAGCCCTCAAGCCTGGCTCCTAGCAGGGCCTCAATAACTGTGCACACAGCAAAATCAGACTCCCCTGTGAGACTGGCACTGTTCTCTCCCATCTGACAGATGAGGAAAATGAAGCTCAGAGAGCAGAAGTCACTTGCTCAAGATCTCCTGCCTCATGAATGGCGGGGCCGTGATGCTACCTCAGGCCCCCGCGGAGAAGGCTGAGTGCCCCGGCCGCTCAGAAGAGGGAAAGATGCACTGTTTCTTGGTAGAGGAAGCCTCTCCTTGATTTTTTCCTCTTATTCCAAACTCATGCCTGCTTGTTGTGAATAACCCAACAGCATACACTGGGTTCCAATATGGACAAATGGAAAAGTCCCTCTTAACCTTCCTCCTCAGTCCCACTCAGCAAAGGTGACCATTTGGTAACCTCTTTGTGTGAGGCATTCCAGAGACTTGGTTATGCAGCTATCTATAAATATTTACACACACACATTCATATATGGTTTCGGTTGACAAAATGAGGTCATATTGTAGCTGCCGTCCATCAGCCCACCCTCCTCACTTAGCGCGTGGGCTGTGCCAGACGCCTGTTAGGAGGGCCCCAGAGATGGATGCCGAGGCTCCGAGCTGTTTTGCTTTACAAACAATGCAGCACAAACATTTTTAAACGCAGGCCCTTGAGCGAATGTCTCCATCAGGTGAACCCCTAGAAGTAGCATCGCTGGGTCACAGGGCGGCTCACGTGTTTGTGGGGAGGGAAACATGCATTTAAAAGCTTGAAAGCTGCTGTCACAATAGCCCTGCAAAAATGTTGCACTTAATACCCACCAATCACCCCGCCTCGGAGGCCGCTGTCCCCGTTTGCCTGTTCTGAGTTTCTGGAGTCCCCGTCTCAGGGGCTCCACCCTGGGGCCTGGTCTTTCTCCATGTCCCTGCCCTGTTCCCAGATCCTCCCCTAGGTGTCCACCACCTGGACTGGTGCCAAAGTTTGAGGCTGTCACCTGGGAGCCCCAGGACAGGCCTGGGTCAGTTCCACTGGGCTCAGGGCCCCTGTGGCCTGAGGGGCAAGGCGGTGGGAAGATGCTCCCACCAAAACTGCGGGGGAGGCCCAGCCTGTGCGACTGGGGAGGGGGCAGCGGAAATCCTTCGAGGACGCGTGAGCGGGAGCGTGCGTGTGAGAGATAGTGTGTGTGTTGTAGGGCGGTTGTGTCAGGTTATGTAATGGGGGCCCTCCCTGGGGCCAGCAAACCACAGTGGTGTAACTGCCAGGCTGGCCGGGCCCCCAGAAGGGAAAGGAGGGAAAATGTAAACACCGCTCTGAGCCTTTCCCTGCCCCGCCACAGGCAGGCCCCAGACAGCGCGGCCCTTCTGGTCCTCCGTTCCCGCCACCTTAGCCCTGCGGGGTGATAATGGGGGCACGCAGGCCGAGGCCGAGGGTCACGAGAGTGCCATAGGAGTCCGTCACCATTCGCATAGCTTGGCCCCGGCCCAAGCAACAGGGCCAGGAGGAGAACCTAGCCAGGGTCTCCCTGGGGCTCCCCTGGTCTGCTGTAGGCCGGGCTTCCCCCACAAATGAGGCCTTCCTCGCTCGGTCGCAGGCTTCTCTTTAAAGCCTGTGGGGGCTCCTTGTCCCAGAGGCCTCTCCACGGCATTGGAGCCCATCACCCTGCAGAGAACCTGCGTGGACCTCCCAGCTCACCTGTTCACACCTGTGCAGTGGCCTCAGGGCCAGCTGTCTCTGTATCTCCCTCAAAAACACTCAAAGACGTACTTCTCCCTGCCCCACACTGTGTCTCCAGCACAGACACCTTGCTTCCAGCTCCCACATTCCCAGCCCTTCAGCACCTGCCTGCAGCGCTCTCTCTCCCGGGAGCCTCCCTACCTGCCCCAGGCCTCGCTGCCTGCCCTGAACTCCTGAGGCACCTCTGGACACACAGCTGGACACCTGGCCATGCACAATCAACCCTTGTTCTCCACTTGCTCATTTTAATAATAATGGTCACAATTTATGGGTCACACTCTGCCAAACCCAGTCCCTCAAGGAGTCCTTGTTATGGTGTGTCATCCTCCTGCTTACCCTAGAAGGTGGCATTACTGCCATTATGTGAGGGAGAACCCCAGCAGAGAAAGATTGTACTCTCCATGGTCACACAGCCGCACCCTAGAAGTGGCTGGTGGCAGAGCCTGTGTTCACAACCTCTGGCGGCTGAGTCCCGTTTCTCTGCACCTCTAGGCTCTTGGAGAGCAGGAACTTCTGCCTCCCACCCTCTGCCTGCCCCAGCATAGAGCCAGCTGGGCAGCCACTAGAGGTTCAAACAAAGGCTGTGGCTTACTCAGTGGCTGCCATGTAGTGCTTTTAACTGCTAGTTGATTAAATAACTGAATAGAATGGAATGGAATCCTTTACAGAGAACAATAGTGTGATATGTTAAGAGCAGGGTCTCTGGAGTCACTCAACCATATGACTTCAGGCAACTCATGGACCTCTCTAAGCCTCAGTTTCCTCACCTGCAAAGTGGGAATAGCCATCGTGTTTTCCTCAGTGTAAGCGAGAGGATTGCATGTGATACTGTGTGTGCTGGGCCTGGCTTAGCGCTCGGCACGCGTTCGGTGGTCAGTAGATGTCAGCTGCTGCTGCCTTTTGAGGGCATTGCTGGAGCAGTTCCCCCCATTTTACAGGTGAGGAAACTAAGGTGTAGAGAAATGGCTTTCCCAAGATCCTGCAGGGCCTGGACTGCAACTGCAAATTGCTGATTCCTAGCCCAGAACCGTTAATAACAGGCCAGCGTTTTTCATCCAGGTCAGTGTGGGTAGAGGCGATGATATCAACTGAGGCGAATGGCTTTCTCGGCTTTAAAAATGTTTCTGATCAGCACGAGGGCAGTGTCCTCCCAGAAGGATGCGCACCCTCATCTTTCCGCCCCTGTGAGGGGAGGGGTTAACAAGGGAGGAAGAGGTGACAACAGGGCCACCCTCAGGGTGACCTGCCCTGTCAGCCCACAACCCTGGAAGGCTCCAGCCTGTGCTGGCCTGGCCTGGGGGCCACGGGCTGCTCCTCAGCACTCCAGCCCCGCCTGCTGTCTTGCCCCATTCCTTCCCTGCACAGGGCTCTGGGAGAAAGGCCCCACGCCCCGCTTCTACCATCTCACCCCTGTCTGCTCACGTGGCCAAGTCCTAGTCCTGCCCCGGCGTACAGAGCAGGGCCCTACTCCTGGGTCTGCCGGCCTGCCGCAGCCCCTGCCTGGCCCCCTAGCTGCACCTCAACGTGCCACTCCCCGCTTTGTTTACTCTGTGTCCGTAGCACCTTCACCATCTCACGCACTACACAGTTTACGTATTTGTCCTTATTGTCTGGCTCCCACTAAAATGTTAGCTCCCGGGATTTTCGGGGGCAGGGAGGGGCATCTTTTTTACTGTGTCCTCAGAGCCTGGCACATAGTAGGCACTTACCAAATAATGGAAGGAATGATGGCATTCTCTGTGCCCTCCTGCCCATGGCACACTCATGCCAGAGTCTTTGCTCCTGCCCAGTTAGGCTTCTGCCCCAGAGCCCTCCCAATGCCTTTGGCTGAATCATGCCACCTCTTGCAGAAAGGCTTCTGGGATTATACCTGTCCACAGCATGGCCTCCCCTCTGACCTCATCACAGTGCACATGGTGCCCAGCCCAGCCGTTCTCCCCTTCTCTAAGCTCGGTAGAGTTCAGAGGAAGACGGTAGGCAGGGCAGGCCGGCTGCCTGGGGCTATGTAGGGACCAGTGGTGCTAGTCCACAGCTTGGGAGGCCAGGGCCCCTGTTAGGCACTAGCTTTGTAAAAGAGCAAGAGAGGAGGCCTCTACTTTCCTTTTCTGACCATAAGGGCCTTTGCTCCAAGTTTAACTCGAGCCAGGCCTGTGGCAGGGGAGCTCCCCATTGAAACAGGAGGTGTCCTGTAACCCAAGTGGGCTACTGAGCCCCTGGAAAGCCAAGGTCTGACTAGGGACCCAGCGGCCAAGGCTCCACCCTGGGGCTTCAAGTGGCCTAGAGGTTCAAGGTCCTCTTGACCTTGGGGTCCTTCCCTGAGAGTTCTTTGGAGACGTTGTCACCAAGCCCACTGTGCTTCCTTGTGGCTATATGGGAGGGAGGGAGAGAGAATTCTCTTCACCAAGGTAGAAACCCAAACCAGGCAGGCAGGTGAGTGAAAACCAGAAAGCTAGAAAGCAATGATGACTCAGGAGACCGTTGTTTGGTCCTGGCCAGAGTACAGGGCGGCAGGAAGGAAGGGGGTGCCCAGGGGAGGGGTGGCCTGAGGCTGGGCCTGTGGCCGTGGGCCTGTGGGCAGTGGAAGCGTCCTGCTCAGAGTGAGGGGGTGCTGCTGGACTGAGAGTCCTGGGGGCCCAGAATGGTGCCATCTTCTTCCCTCTGGCCCCTCGCCTCACGGGACCCATTCAGTCCCCTACCCTCATGCTTCCTGGGTGGGGAGGGGGTATGGCCCATGAACTGGAACGGCTGGCCTCCTGTAGCAGTAGAACAGTCTGTTGTGCAAGGATTAAATGACATACAATACCAATAATACAGCTCACCTGGCACACAGTGGTGCTAAATAATGTCAGGGCCACCCCACAGCCCTGTCAGGCACCATGCTGCACACTTTCCTGTGGTCACTTCTAACAAAGTCAGAGTCCACAGAGAGCCTCCTGGCACTGGGCTCCGTGGAGGAAGAGGGACGCAGAGGCTGGAGGACGGGTGGGTGAGCTGCCCAGGGGAGGGGTGGGTTAGCTCGCACACCTTGTCCAGTTTGGAAGGTCCCTTTGCTTCCCTTGGTCCCTTCTCCCCCGGCTCCTTCTCACCCAGCTTCCTGCAGCCCAGCCCTCCTGTCCCTGTACACTCCTATGTGGTCCTGCCTCCCCCACCCCCCGTGCACGAGAACACAGCCGCTGGAGCCACACTGCCCCCTTCCCATCCTGGGCTCCCACAGCTGCGTGATCTTGGGCAAGTTCCTCAATCTCTCTGGGCCTCGGTTTCCTCATCTATTATTCCCCTACCTTTACTGTTCCCTGGAGGTCCACGTGGGGCAGTTTTGTCTCATCACATGGCCATCAAGTTCCAGAGGGTAGAGGAAGCCCATTTATTAGACCACACTGTCTGCTTAAAATCTCTACCTCCACCTTAGAAGAGCAGGGTTGTGCCATGTTACAGAGGAAGAAGCTCAGGGTCAGACAAAGCTCATGGCTTGCCCACTGCCACCAGACTCCTCTGTCTCCAGGGCCTCTCTCTGCCTGCCTTGGCTTAATTACAACTCTGATTTCTGGGCTCTGAGGTAGGCCAAAGAGATTTGGGCCCCGGGGTGACCAGAGGTGATTAGGAAAGAGGAGAGTGAGCATTAAAAATGCTCTAACAAGAGGCTGGTCACCAGGTAGAGGCCTGTTTGCAGGGACCAGCCCCATCACAGCGTGTCCATGAAATGGCAGGTTCCACGTGGCCAGAGAGTGGGCTGGGTCTTCATGGGCTGACTGATCAGAAGGACGTCTAAGCTGTGAGGTAAAGTTACAAGAGTAAGGAAAGAA
>NW_012146227.1:0-1009 GCF_000956105.1 Propithecus coquereli | reverse complement strand
TCCTTGTGTATACAAATACCTGTCCCCTCTTCCCCAGCTACTCAGGAGGCTGAGGCAGTAGGATCGCTTGAGCCCAGGAGTTTGAGGTTGCTGTGGGCTAGGCTAACGCCACGGCACTCACTCTAGCCAGGGCAACACAGTGAGACTCTGTCTCAAAAAAAAAAAAAAAGTAATCTTTCTAACTACTGACCCTTTTCTTTGATTGCTATACATCTATGTTGGCATTCTATTTTTTCTTCAATAAATTTTGACAAACTATATTTTTCTAGAACAGTTTTCGTTTTTATCTGTTTTCAGATTTATTGAGATAAACTTGTCTGTAGTATTCTCTCATGATCTTTAAAACTCTAATGATTTTTAGTATTTCTAAAGATTCAGATCATCTCTACTGTATTTGCACTTATATCCTCTTTTTCATTCATTCTTCTTTTCCTTTGTTCTTTTTTGTCCTTTGTTTTCTTTCTCTCTTGTTATGGTAAAACTTGGACACTTAATTGATTGATTCTTTGTATTTCTTATTTACTCTTATATGCTGCTACATTTTATCAATTCCAAAATGTGGCTTTTTTTTTTAAACATTTCATCCCTGAAGTAGAAATGCATTTAACATCAACAGGAAATATTTAATTAGCAGCACTTTTATTTCTTAGTGATACAAAAGCTATATTGTATCTTATAAATTTTGCCATCTTAGATTTGATAGAAATATGGCATATGAATTTGAAACTATAAATTTCTCTCTAGTTACTATTTTAGCAGCATTCCACAATTTTCGATATATGGTATTTTCATTATCAAACGATTATAAATATTTTCAAATTTCCATTTTAACTTACTCAAGCCATGTTTAGAAGTGTTTTTACATTTCAAGAGAAAGGTTGTTTTGTTTTGTGTTTTTTTTTTTTTGAGACAGAGTCTCACTGTGTTGCCCAGGCTAGAGTGCCGTGGCGTCAGCCTAGCTCACAGCAACCTCAAATATGCATTCTCATTCATTAGATTTGATTGCTTC
>NW_012146226.1:0-1121 GCF_000956105.1 Propithecus coquereli | reverse complement strand
ATTTATAAAATTATTCCAGTGTGCCAGGATCTGCGCTAAGCATTTTATGTGTATTATCACTTTGAATCTTCACAAGAACCTCATAGTTAGATACTATTTGTGTCCCCATTTCCACACAGGGAAAACTGAGGCAACAAGAGGTAAGAAATGTGACCAAGGTATATCACAAGTGGAATAGCCAAACTTTAACCCAATGATGTCTGACTCCAGAGGCTCCTCTATAAACATATACAGTAAGATAGTTCAAAATACTGCAAATCTTTAAAGAATGTGTAGAGCAAAGGTTAACAGTACCAATTAGTACCCTGATCTACCTCCAAAACCAGTTCAGCAATCCCTTCCAGGGAAAGAACCCTAAAATCTTCTTTAATCTATTAATACCTAATAGATGTCTCAGAGGTAAAACGAAGATTCTGCTAATCTATTTCGGTCTGTCACACACTAATTGATGTGTGTGTAATGTTGAGTTGGCTTACTTAGTCACCCTTCCTTACATAATACAATTTGTGGTGTGACACATTGCAAAAAAGCATAAGGTTTAAAAGGACGAACTTTGGAGTCAGATGCACAGGGATTCATGTCACCCCTCTGGCTATTTTTGGCTGTGTAATAAATTGAACTTCAACTTTCAAGTTCTCATTTTATAAATGGAGATATTAATACCTCCTTCATAAAATAGCTGTAAGGATTAAATGCAATAATATGTGTAAAACGTACATAAAATAAAATAATACATGCACAGTGCTTCGGACATGATGAGCTCCCAAACTGTGATTGTTAGGGTTATTTTGGGCCACCTGGAGTTAACAGTGTGACCTACAGTACAAGAGAAATGGTAGTTGACCTGTTGAGTGGCTAAAATTGTGACCTTGGCAAGAAAGATGGATAATCTAGCCTGGTCCACTGATTTTCTGTAAGTCTCCACAGCACTCATTCACCCATTTACAAAGCATTTCTCCTTTCTCTGGCATTTCTCATTGTTATCTCTAACAAGTGATTTATTTCAAGTTAATTTTTCTCATTTCCTGTGACCTGTTCAGAAGCTCCTTGCATATACACTTTTATGAGCACCTAATTAGTTTGTTATCCCTTCATTAAATACTTCAGTCTATGCCTTTGAT
>NW_012146225.1:0-1924 GCF_000956105.1 Propithecus coquereli | reverse complement strand
AAAAATAAAAAAATTAGCCATGGGTGGTGGCACGCACCTGGAGCCCCAGCTACTTGAGAGGCCGAGCCGGGAGGATTGCTTGAGTCCAGGAGTTTGAGGTTGTAGTGAGCTGTGATGAAACCACTGCACTCTAGCCTGGGTAACGGAGTGAGACCCCGTCTCAAAAAAAAAGAAAAATGTAACTGAGATATAGGCAGGTGTGGTGGCATGTACAAATTTTTTATGTATATACATGTATAAATATAATACCAAAAATATATATGTATAGAAACACATGTGTGCGTGTGTGTATATATGTACATATGTATGTAGTATCTGAATGCTTGTATCTTCACTGAAATTCATACGTCGAAACTTAATCGCCAATGTATCAGGAGGTAGAGCCCTTGGGAAGTTGTAAGTCACTCCTGGAATTAGTGCCCTTATAAAGGAGGCTCCACAGATCTACCTTGCACCTTCTACCATGTGAGGACACAGCAAGAACAGACCCCAATTTGCCAGTGCCTTGATCTTCCCAGTCTTCAGAACTAAATTTCTGTTGTTTATAAGGCATCCAGTTTATGGCATTTGGTTACAGCAGCCCATGTGGACTAAGATGTATGTATACAAAGTTTTGTTTTTTTATGATTAAATACAACAGGTAATCTGTACATATTTTTTCTTTTCTTTCCTTCTGTCTCTCTCTCTTTTTTTGACAGGGTCTCACTCTGTCACCCAGGCTGGAGGCAATATATACTTTTTTTTCTTTTCTTTCCTTTTTTTTTTTTTTTAAGAGATAGAGTCTCACTCTGTCACACAGGCTGGATTGCAGTGGTGTGATCATAGGTCACTGTAACCTCAAATTCCTGGGCTCAAGCAATCTTCCCACCTCAGCCTCCGGATTAGGTAGCTAGGATTATGGGTGCATGCCATCATGCTCAGCTAATTTTTAAAAACTTTTTTATAGAGATGGGATCTCAGTGTGTTGCCCAGGTTGGTCTCAAACTCTTGTCCTCAAGCAATCTTCCTGCCTCAGCCTCCCAGAATGTTAGGATTATAGATGTGAGCCACCGTACCCTGTCTATACCTTTAAAAATCAGTAAGGCACTTAGAGTGAAGGGAATTTATTTGATGTGATGATTTTTTTGTCTCTATAAAAAAAATGAAGAGTTTTTTTAAGGAAATGAATAAAGACTGGTATATTTGCTCCTGAATTTCTAAACTTTTATTTTACATTCAGACTTTGAACAAAAGATACCAGAGCCCATGTATGATATTGTAGCTATGTTGAAAGCAAGGACCCCTGTGCAGACCTCGCTGTGCTATTATCATTAAGGGATCTCAGTCTGTGTCATATACGCTCTCTAGATTTGGCTGGTATTTCAAGAGTGAAATCTCTTCAACTGTTGTAAAGGAAAGATATTTGTTCTTGTAGTGTGTAGCATCCTGTTGAAGGTACTTTTACAGAGAACTTTTTTAGAATGTGTCTTCTAGGGCCAGGAGAGATGCCTGCTGCAGTTGTTCTGGTATGTAGCCAGACTAGAGTTGTCGAGAATGCCAAACCCCCTTTACCCTGGGATCTTTCTTTTTCTTGCTATTAGAACTCAGGCTGAAGAGGAAATGAATCAGGCCCCCTTGGGCCTTCTTCAGGCCTCTTGCAGGTCTGAGCCTCCCAGCAGAGGATTGACATAGAAGACCTGAATGATTTGCTTGACAGCAGACATTAAGAGTTCCTCCATTATCTTTTTGGTTTGTTTGTTTCCTTGTTTTCATAATCTATAGTTTTAATTTTGAACAAAATTACCTGAAAATTAAATTAGAAATAGGCAATAAAAAACACTGAGTTGGCAAAATATGTCTTTAGAACAATCATCTTTTCCTTTTCCCTACCTCTTCTACCGTTTTGGGGGAAAACCAAGCAAAACTTCCACTGATAGTCAAAGTA
>NW_012146224.1:15248-16742 GCF_000956105.1 Propithecus coquereli | reverse complement strand
GAGACGCATCGGAGCACAAGCCGTCCTGTGTCGGGGAAGGGACATCTCAACTACAGAAGTTGCTCCAGCGGGAAATACTTTCACGCCAGTTTCTACGTTTGCCAAAAAGAGGAAAGACCCCCCTGGTCTGTATATGTGACGAAAGCAGGTACACGTGTCCGTGGATTTTAGGGAACCTGGTGTTACTAACTGAGGAAAGACGACTGCTCCTGCCAAGCCGCGGTGTTCCCCTTAGGAGAGAGTGAGTGTGGTTTTCTAGGAACCAGATTATGATGTCTAAGCATGAAAGCGATTTATACATATTTGGTTTTCTGACAACACTTGATGATTGGATTTTGTATCTTCACAAATCGAGCTGATTGTTTTTGGAAAAAAAACGAACAAACGTTTCCTGGGGGAAGAAAAGGACACAGGATACACTCTGCACGGAAAATCTCTTCCAGCCAATTGTGCAGCCTACACGTCCCTTTCCTGGGTCGCTGAAGAAAACTATGTGAAGGGAACACAGAGTTCATGGAAGTCACAGAAGTTCCTCAGAAAGCATAAGCTCTTATATAAAATAATCTATCTTCTAGAAGATTTCTTCCATGACAAATGTTGAATTAAAATTTATCTACTTAATTCTGAACAAAAAGCGGCTCAACACCTTCTGAAATCCAGAGTCCAAGCGACTCAGGAAATCTCACTTGCTCTTAAGTTCCCTTGGACAGCCTGGCCAGGTATCCCAGTGCTAGGGCGGGACAGGGACCCACGAAGCCAGCCTGCAGCTGCTGCATGCAGGCGGTGCCTATTCACTGATTCCCTAACCCCCACCTCTGTGGCCAGAAGCTGAGAGCTGCCTGGAAAAGAGGCTGGATCAGGAAGGTCATGCAGCCCCTACAATCCCCAAGTGACAGCCCCTACAACCGCCACGTCACAGCCCCTACAACCTCCAGGTGACAGCCCCTACAACCTCAGCTGACAGCTCCTACAACCTCCAGGTGACAGTCCCTACAACTCCCAGGTGACAGCCCCTACAACCTCCAGGTGACAGTCCCTACAACCCCAGGTGACAGCCCCTCTCAGGTGACAGTCCCTACAACTCTCAGGTGACAGCCCCTACAACCCCCAGGTGATAGCCCCTCTCAGGTGACAGTCCCTACAACTCTCAGGTGACAGCCCCTACAACCCCCAGGTGATAGCCCCTCTCAGGTGACAGTCCCTACAACCTCCAGGTGACAGCCCCTACAACCCCCAGGTGATAGCCCCTCTCAGGTGACAGTCCCTACAACTCTCAGGTGACAGTCCCTACAACTGCCAGGTCACAGCCCCTACAACCTCCAGGTGGCAGTCCCTACAACCACTAGGTGACAGTCCCTACAGCCACCAGGTGACAACCCTTACAACCGCCAGGTCACAGCCCTACAACCCCCAGGTGACAACCCCTACAACCTCCAGGTGACAGTCCCTACAACCACCAGGTGACAGCCCCTACAGTCCCCAGGTGACAACCCC
>NW_012146224.1:14693-15198 GCF_000956105.1 Propithecus coquereli | reverse complement strand
GCTCAGGAGTTCGAAACCAGCCTGAGCAAGAGCGAGAACCCGTCTCTACTAAAATTAGAAAGAAATTAATTGGACAACCAAAAATATATAGAAAAAACTAGCCAGGCATGGTGGCGCATGCCTGTAGTCGCAGCTACTCAGGAGGCTGAGGCAGGAGGATCTCTTGAGCCCAGGAGTTTGAGGTTGCTGTGAGCTAGGCTGACGCCATGGCACTCGAGCCCGGGCAACACAGTGAGACTCTGTCAAAAAAAAAAAAAAAAAGAATGGAAGAATAGGCTCCACACGTACTCGCCATCCAAGTGGCACTGACTGATCAACATTGAGGAGCTCACACGATAGTGACATTCATTGGGGGTGGGGGGTGGGGGCGGGCACTGCATGGGGGAAGGGCACGCCTCCAATCCTGGCTTGAGCCAGGCAAATGCATTTCATGTAACCAAAATGTCTGTGCCCCCACAGTATCCTGAAATTTAAAAAAATTAAAAAATAAAAATACATATATAAC
>NW_012146224.1:14269-14643 GCF_000956105.1 Propithecus coquereli | reverse complement strand
GAGACGCATCGGAGCACAAGCCGTCCTGTGTCGGGGAAGGGACATCTCAACTACAGAAGTTGCTCCAGCGGGAAATACTTTCACGCCAGTTTCTATGTTTGCCAAAAAGAGGAAAGACCCCCCCGGTCTGTATATGTGACGAAAGCAGGTACACGTGTCCGTGGATTTTAGGGAACCTGGTGTTACTAACTGAGGAAAGACGACTGCTCCAGCCGAGCCGCCGTGTTCTCCTTAGGAGAGAGTGAGTGTGGTTTTCTAGGAACCAGATTATGATGTCTAAGCATGAAAGCGATTTATACATATTTGGTTTTCTGACACTTGATGATTGGATTTTGTATCTTCACAAATCGAGCTGATTGTTTTTGGAAAAAAAA
>NW_012146224.1:10702-11578 GCF_000956105.1 Propithecus coquereli | reverse complement strand
GCAAGGCTTCTAAATATTAATGTATGGTAACTATAGCAAAGAAATTAGAGGCAAGAAAGGAATATAAACTGTTATAAGACACACTACATCCAAAGCGGTTAAATATCATTTAATAGTAGACAGTGTGTATTACGAAGACTTAAACAAACAGGATACAATTAAGAAGATGTACGATTAACAACTGAATAGTTGAGTCCAAGTAATGTCATAAAATACTCAGTTAAGAAAGAAAACGTGCGGAGGAGGACAAAGCACAGGAGGGACAAACGGCAAGTCGGCCGGTCAGTAAATCGAAGCAGAACTCCTTAAATATTTACATCATGGGTAAAACGTAAACTGCCTCAATTAAAAAGCAGAGATTACCAGATTGAATAAAAAGATAAGACAAGACTTACCTATATCACATCTAAACATAATGACACACATAAATCAAAAGTAAAAAAATGGAAAAATACAGACCTAAAGCTCCCGTGAGGGTCCACACAGAGTGCGCACACCCTCCCCCAGCAGCAAAAATGCACGGCAACGCGCGTGATGTTTCTGTGCAGAACAGCACGCTAGAGCATCAGTGCCCGGGGGTTTCTTCTGGGGGCCGGCCAGGTAGGCACCCGCTGCCCAGCACTTGCCAACATCCCAGATTCCCGGCAGGAAGCAGGTGCTCAGTACTAACCGTCTTGTTTGCACAAACGTTCCGGGTACAGTGAGCCATCGTGTTAGTTAGAAAAGGGTGGGAGGACTCCCGAGGCCACATTCCCAGACAGCAGCCGAGGGCCAACGAGGCTGCAGCGAAACTTCCTGAGTAGGAACAGGCTGAGTCCTGCCATGCTAATTATTTTATTTATTCTTTTTCCTGCAAAACATAATAGCTCCTAATGT
>NW_012146224.1:4378-9485 GCF_000956105.1 Propithecus coquereli | reverse complement strand
AAAACATAGCTTTTCAACTATCATTTGTGTTGGAAATAATTTTGAATAGTTTTGAATTTGTTTATTTTACGATTCAATCTATATTTTGCTTTGTCCTACAAGACTTTTAAAAGTTTCTTTTTTTTAAATTTCAGAATATTACAGGGGTGCAAATAAACTTATAAGTGTGCCCATCCCCCAGAGAGCGCGCATGTACCCGACAGATGTGATTTCCCCCATCCCCTCCCCGCCGCCTGCACGATTTCCGGTGAGTTTTACTTGATCTGTGCACACGGGGGCTGCTAGGTTAGTTCCAGTTTAATAGCGAGTATGTGTGGTGTTTCTTTATAGTCAGAATTATCTTCCTTTTTCTTATGGCTTCTGCATTATAAAAAGTCTTTCCAAATCTTAGCACTCTCACAGGTAAAGATTAAAGGAATAGATTCCTCAAAGAATTCTCACCACCACAGTTCAAAGGCACACGATGAGAATTGATTAAAAATACAAGAAAATAAGCAATACCCCAAGAGTGAAAATACATGAAAGTAACAAACTGCAGAATCAGGAAAAGCCTGCAGATGTTGAAATTAGCAGGTACAGAAGGTACAATAAACACTCCTAACAGATTTAAATACCTACGAGGAGTTACCGTAACAATAAATATCAAAGCTCAGCAGTTTTGATGACCAGGGAAGTAACCTCCAGACCCTGCAGAGAACACGGACAAGCACAGGAGAGAAGATCATGCCAGTTCCAGTCCCCAGGGGAGGGGACACTGAACAGGGTGACACGTGCGGGAGACTCCACCAGAACCTCGGGAGGGGCCGGCAGAAGGGGCGAGAGTGGCAGGAAGGCCTTGGCGGGTGGTGGGGGCTGCACCTGTGAGCTGAGGGAGCAGGAGGACAGAGCAGGTGGGCCGGGCCTGCTGCACATGGCCCTGCAGCCGAGCTCCCACAGGCGAGCGCTCCCCAAACCCAATCTGTCGGCCACAGCACCCACGACAGGGCCTGACGTGGCACCGTTCCACCCTAGGGGGCAGCGACGCATCCGAGGAGAACGATGCCACTCCTACAGCAACCACAGAGCACCTGCCCTGCTGTGCAGACCCCACGAAATGCACACCAGACAGAAGCCTCCACTCTCCAGCAGGGGGGAGGGAAAGGTGTGTGGCCAGGGACCCACCAACCACGTCACACCTGCACCACCTGGAAACACCTGGAGAGCAGAACCGGAGCACCTACTGGAGGTGCCGCAGCAGCACCCAAGGCGGTGCTCAGAAAATACAAGCGTGCAGGACACACAGGTGACACCACCGAAGAGACCCTCAGGATCAGTGCCGACCGTCTCACGACTCTGCAGCCCAGAGACCATCCAGCAGGTGCACAGCAAACCCCTTTGAACTGTCGGCGACGGCTGTGGTCAGGCCCTGCAGGCTCCGGCCTCAGGGAACGAGCACGACCAACCCGGAGCTTCCACTGCGCTCAGCTCACAGGTGAGGCTGTGCGGAAGGTCTGGCGCCTAGCAGGTGCACCCAGGCAGGCGCCTCCTGGTAAACGCACACGTGATCATCCTCCACTGACAAGGACACAGCCGCGGGGGCTCACAGACACGCCTGAGTCGTGCACATGGCATGGCCACCCTGCCCAGCAGGAGAGCCGGGTGCACCCAGGGCTACCCCGAGGCTGGCTGAGGACGACGGTGTGGACCCCAGCACAGGGCCAGCCGGCGCAGAGGCCTCCAGAGCTCACCCCCACCTTCCTCTTTCCCGAGGAGCTCCTCCGGGACCTGCCACAGGGGGTCCGAGCCCACGCACAGCGGACTGTGACCACTGCTGCTCCAACCCCCTATTCCGGGCCGACCCCAGCCGTGGGCAGTGTCCCCAAGAGCCAGACCCAGCCCCTTTGGGAACCGCCTGAAGAGCCGCCTTTCCCAGGGAAATCTGCCACTCCTGGGGAGCCTCAACACGGATCACAGCCCCGTACCCTCCCCACCAGGGAGGGCCTGGAGGCTCCCGCGTCTCAGAACTCCCTGCGGGAGGCTGCCTGGCCCTGCAGTGGTCCTCGGGGCCCAGCCTTCCCTGTGCCAACTCAACTCTGAGAACCTCCCTCATAGACTTCCCACCAACAAACCCTCATCCTAGAGTCCGTTCCCAGAAATCTGCAACATGGAGCTGAGGATTTGTGCAGGACGGCTCTTCTGTAGTAAAACGCTCAATACTGACTCTTGCTGTTTCCATCCTTGCTGCAAAACCCTAAAGATATCTGAGCTAATAGCTATCCCAGGAGCAAAGCAGTGGAGGGGAGGAGAGAGTGACAGGAACAGCACCTCCTGTACCTCAAATATATCAATTTCATCCACAGGTCATTACCGTTGTGACACTTGAGGAAATTTAACAAAAATGTTTTAATTAGCTTTACATGCAATTATAAGAAGATACATTTTAATAAGGGATTTCTTTCAAAACTGACTTCGGTATAGAAGGTTGCACGCTCACTGGGATCCCCCCTGCTTCGGAGCTCCACCAGCAGAACCGAGGTGGTGCTGCCGGTCTCACAAACAGCACCGGGGTCCGAACGCCACAAGGAAGAGAAAGTCGACCCCAGAATCCTGCCCGGGGAGAGCAGCCCTCTCTGCGACGAGCCAAGCCTCCTGACCAAAACGGGGGAGCTCTGGGCGGCTGAGATTTTCCAAAGTTCAGATGCAAGAGATGAAGTGAGATTTATAACATGCAATGGGTTTTCTTAGCCGTTACCTTTGTTTTCACCGGACACTTTCCAAAGGATTTACCCCTAGTCCCTAATGGAGATGTGTCCTTATAACTTAAATTGTTAAAATTCTAAAGTGAGCCTGAAATTAAAATATTTGATTTAGGAATCATTTCTTCAACATCTAGTATGTGCCAACCACGATTCCAGACAAACAAAATATTGTGCAAAAAAAAAAAATCACGTCTCAAATGTTAGTGATTAATATGGTAGCTGGCTTATGCAATGTATTTATGTCTTCAAACGTGTAAATATTGGGAATTGATCCCAAGGCATAAATACTGAATAATTAAGGCTATTAATCCTCTCGTGCCAAACAGAAGGCGAGAACATTACCATGGTGAACCTGCTTATACACGTGTGTAGACCTTTCAGACGACACAAAAACTTATTGTTTTCTGTGCAAAGGAGATGCAATAAGCCAGGTCCTAACTCCTAATTTGATTGAGGAGAGGAAAACAAACTGAAAAACATAGTTATAACACAAACCCACACCTCTTCCAACTCTGGGACTCCAGAGCTCACCTGAATTTACCAATCCGGGCTCAGCTGCTTCCACCAATCAGGGCCCAGCTGTTTCAACCAATCTGAACTAAGCGAGTTTCGGGCCTTCATTTGCATAACTGGACCTGACTGGGAACCTGGGCAGGAACTTTCACTATGAGAATCACCCTTCCCTTTTTTCTCTGGATTAGGCTCCATTTTACGCTGGAGGCTGCATCTCCCTGGTTTGCAAAGTATTCACTGGAATAAAATCTCATTCCTCCAAATCCCTTTTCAGAGAACTTTCGTTCACAGGTTAAATAAAATGTTCAAAGCAGAGTTGATCAAAAGCCCCACCTCGAAAGCCATGCTATCTCTGATAGTGAGAAAATGATCCTAAGTTTCTAGTTTTTTCACATTTTCCTGAACAGTCAGTGAGGTCTAGGTTGGTTGGTACGAGTTCACCTTTCTCAGCTGAAAATGCAAGGACTGGTTTTCCGCATAGTGGTCTCGTAAGTTCAGAAGTCGTGCTGTTCTAAAAAGCATGTTGTTCTCAGCAGCTGCACAGGGAAGTGTGCACACTGCCTCGTTCCTGTAAACCCGGTCTGTTTGCAGCGGTCTCCTTCCTGCGTTGCGGGCACTGCTGACCGCCAGCCCCGCGCTGAGATGAACGTGCTGTCGGTATTGCAGACCTACCCGCGGAAAAGGGACTCTCATTTGTGATGGGGGAACCGACCTCCAACATCAACTAGTACAATATAAGCCAAAAAATTATGAAAAAGAAGAAAATGCTCATTTAGAAGATCCTACAGGAAAATCAATAATCCAGAAATTCCATTTGCTAATCCTACCACTCTGAGTAAGGAAATCAAAGCAAAACACTTCCTGGGATACGGTGGTGAGCGGAATCCCGGATGTGTGAATGCAGGTGCCAGTTCAGAAAGGTCTGCGGATGTGCTTCATCCCCCTGAGAGGATCCCCTAAAGGAAAGAGGAGCAGCTCGGGCGTGAGGACTCCCGTTTCCTGGAGGTGTTCCCAGAAAACGCTGCAGAGCGGGTGCTTTTCCTGCCCACCTGGGCACCCCCAGAGCCATCTAAGAGTGAGCTAATTCACTCCGCCTCTGCTCTGCACACGCAGGGCTGGATCGCCCTGTAACGCTACCCCAATTTTTTTCATTGAAATGTATTTCAAAGTTCTGTCCCCAGGCAGTGAGAGCAGACCACGGTGGCATGTGAGTACATGGCCGTGAAAATACAATATGCACCCAGGATTTATTTTTTTATCTCTTGGTATTTATGCTTTATCTTTAAATTTGGGGTGAGTTTTGCACTCTATTCTAAAATATATATATATATATTTTGATATAACAGAAATGGTTTAAATTAAGGGCCCATGAAATTGACTTATTCTCTACCTGTCTGATCTCCAAGTACCATTGACCCCGTGTTCATCCTGCACCTTGAAATGACTCCTGCTGCACCCCAGTTTGGGAAACACAGAGTCAACTGTTCTAGTCTCCCCTGGGAAAATGCAGTTTGTGGGGGCTGCCAGTGACGTGCATGCCAACTCCCAGTGTCACACCCGAGTGCTCTTGGAGCTGAGTCACACGTGGAGATGCACAGAAACAAAATCAGCCACCAACTATTTACCAGTGAGAACTGAATGAGAACACGGTGCGGCAGGGACTAGAAGACGTCTTAAATATGTTCAGAGGACCAGATGCAAGGCGCCATGTTAACACACTTAAATACTGATAAAATGAGATTTTTGCTTTAAAAATTTAGTTATTAAAACTGACCATGGGAAAAAAAAACATAATAAGTATGGAAGAAACAGAATAACTGTTAAAGAATAATCTACAAAATGGGTTCTTGATTTAT
>NW_012146224.1:3704-4190 GCF_000956105.1 Propithecus coquereli | reverse complement strand
CCTGCGAGGCACGTGGCTTTCAGGCGCAGCCGCCCTCCGGGGGTTTTGTCCCTGGTCCCGACAGGACAGCTTTCATCCCTCCTCCTCCGTTTAGCCACCGGCGTTTCTTCTTCGTTCTGTTACTAAACTTACAATATTATCCAACCCAGAAATTAGCTTTTGAAAATATAATTCAGTGTTACATAAGCATTGTACGTTGCAAAGTATATTATTAGATTTTTTTCCTGAACTCATTTTGGTTGGTTGTTAGAACAAATGTATTTCACATACGGAGAAGGGGTCATCCTCTGTGTGTATATGTGTCATTATTTATCTCTTAATATTTTTTGTTATTAGCAATTTCAGAATTAGATTCTAATTTCTTAAATCTTAGAGAAATACAATTGTTTTAGTTATTTTATTTTTCCCAAATCTTGAATGTCATCAATTAAGCATGTCTGACATTACAACTACATTAACATCAACATGTAAAAATATATATAAGAA
>NW_012146224.1:0-349 GCF_000956105.1 Propithecus coquereli | reverse complement strand
GAGCGCCCCGCGCCGGAGTCGGGGTGCGGACGCTGCACGGGGCGAGGGACGGGGTCGGCGGGGCGGCTTCCTTCGGGGCTGGTGTCGGGGCGCGGGGAGCGCCCAAGAGCGTGGGGGGCCGGCGTGCACAGCCGGGGTGTGGGGGTGCATCCCCGCTCCCATGGGCGCAGGGGGGGTGCTCTGGCTCCCCTTGACGACCCCGCCTCCCCACCTCCGCTATGAAAGGACTCGGCTGCTGAGCCCAGAGGTTGCCGGTCCACAGCCTTGGGGCCTCCCAGCGCTCCCTGGCCTTGGGGGGTCCCCACCCGGTTACCCAGCCTGGGCGCCTTCCTGGTCCCTCAGACCCTCC
>NW_012146223.1:0-1064 GCF_000956105.1 Propithecus coquereli | reverse complement strand
GCTTGAGCCCAGGAGTTTGAGGTTGCTGTGAGCTAGGCTGACGCCACGGCACTCTAGCCTGGGCAACAGAGCAAGACTTTGTCTCAAAAAAAAAAAACATAAAAACTGGTTTGATATATAATACATGTCCTCCATTTGGTCGACTCAAAGAAAACTTCCTTTTATGAATATAACCAGGCCTGGTGAGGTGGCTCGTGCCTTTAATCCCGGCACTTTGGGAGGCCAGGGAAGGCAAATCATGCGAGACCAGAAGTTTGAGACTAGTCTAGGCAACATAGCAAGACTCTGTTTCTTAAAAAAATAAATAAATAAATAAAAATGAGCCAGACATGTAGTTCTAGCTACTTGGGAGGCCGAGGTACGAAAATCATTTGAGCTCAGGAACTCAAGGTTATAGTGAGCTATGATCAGGCTACTGCACTCCAGTCTGGGTGACAGAGCAAGACCCCATCTCTTTAAAAAAAAAAAAAAAAAAAAAAAGGACCCACATAGACATTTTTCAAAAGATATCAGATACACGAAAAATACCCAATATCTCGAATCATCAGAGAATGCAAATTAAAATGACAATGAGATATCACCTCACACCTGTTAGACTGGCTATTATCAAAAAGATGAAAGATAGTAAGTGTTGTGGAGAAAAGTGAACCGTTCCACACTGTTGGTGGAAATGTAAATTATTACAGTCATTTGAGAAAACTGTATGGAGGTCTTCAAAAAAACTACAAAAAGAATTACCATACAATCCAGGAATTAAAATCAGTATGTCAAAGAGAAGTCTCCACACTCCCATGTTCACTGCAGCATTATTCACAATAGCCAAGATACGGAAACAACCGATGTGCCCGTCAATGGACAAGTGGATTAAAAATATATGACACAGGCCAGGCGTGGTAGCTCACATCTCTAATCCTAGCACTCTGAGGCAGCTGGATCGCTTGAGGTCAGGAGTTCAAAACCAGACTGAGCAAGAACGAGACACCGTCTCTACTAAAAAAATAGAAAGAAATTAGCCGGACTACTAAAAATACACAGAAAAAATTAGCCGGGCATAGTGGCGCACG
>NW_012146222.1:0-2610 GCF_000956105.1 Propithecus coquereli | reverse complement strand
TTCTAAAAATGTTGCTCTCATACAAAATTTTTTATTATGAATTCTATTATTTTGGAATGCCACTAAGAAAGCAACCAGTAATACAAGTAGTCAAGAGTGAATCATCCTAACCACTATGTATAAAGCCAGAATCTATTGTAATTAGAATTCTTATTAGAATAACTTCTTGACTTAGTGCTACACCTAATTAAACTGTTTTATTTTGCAGGTAGGTATTTCTTTTGACTGTTGCCTTGAGATTGACTTTTGTTCCCTGAAACTGGAATTTATAATTGTAGACTCATGTTCCATTTGAGATCTGAGAGAGGCATGACCTTGAGATTGTAATAATTTGACAAAAACAATTGTAGTATTTTCTCCTTGGAGAATGAGAGGTAATTCTACTTGAGGCTTCTAGTAACAGATTCCAATGACAACCCATTCCTTTGTGCACCATGTGGAAAAAAGGATTAGATTTCAGATACTAACTCTATTCACTATTCTTGAAACTGTCCTTATGACATGGACACATTGTCTTTTAGAGCACAAACATTGACATTTAAATGAAGTTTCTTCTTTTCCTCAATGAAAACATCACTTGTTTCTCCTATTATAGAAAGTCATTTGTTTTACTGTTTGTTAGTGTTTGAAGTGGGGCCAAAGTGGCCTTTTTTCTTTCCCAAGAGGCCACACTACTATAGTCCTTCATGAGAATGATGGAACCACCCCAACATTTCTCCATAATAGTCTGCGTTTCTTTCATAGCTGCTTCAATTTAAGCTTTGTTTGTTGTGTTAGGAAAAACTTAAAATGCTATGGGTGGGTGCATTTTCCCAGCATTTCAGAAAAACCACTTTTCATCTTTTGTCCTCAACATTTATTCTCTACATACCTTTGTTCTGTCCCTGCCTGCTCCCTTTGCACAATTTACAGGTTGGTCCCACTCTCCCTCGAAAAGAAAGTATTGGATATTTTGTCTACAAATATTATATAAGATATTTTAATGAAATCTAATATTTAATCTAGATAAAATTTAAATTTCTAAAAGATGTTATAACATATTCTATCATGAGTTATAGAAATTATTGGTCAATGAGAGAGGTATTTAAAATACTTCACTACTTTTCTTCATCAGTGCTCATTGTTTCAATAAAACTATATACTGAACAGCCAACATTGTGAAAGATAAAGGGAGTTGAAGAAGAAAACTAAATAAGGATAGACTTTACAAAAAAATAAAATAAAGTATCGTATTATTTTAATCTCGAAAATGGTTTTCGATAAACCACAGAATGAATTTTGACTTGGTCTGTTCCTTTTGGTTTCAGTCTGTTGTAATATGCTTCATAAGAGGTGAAGTATGGAGAACATTTGCATTTTATGGGTAGGTTTTCCCCCAGTAGCTCCTGGACACCCTGAAGAGTCAAGGTCACTGTTTTAGGGAGTTCAAAGACCGAAATCTGGTGACAGTACAGCTACCAGCTATTTGTGAGACTTTTGCCAGGTCATTTTCCCTGTTTGTGATGCATTTTTCCCATCCATAAAATTAAAAACATCATTATATGGTCTATAAGACACCTTCCAGGTCTGTGATTCTCTGGATACTATTATAAATGTAGTGTAAAATGAGGGAGTGGGAAATATACACTTATGTAGAACTTTGCTCATGGTAGCAAGTAGAATGGTTTCTTAAGGATCTTGGTTCCTTAGTATTTCCCAGACCTGATCATCCATTTCCCCCTCCTCTTTTGCTGGCTTCCACCTTTCCTTCCCAGATCCTGGAGCTGCATGTCTCTATGGACATAATTTTCTAGAAAGGAAATCAGGTTGACTGTTCAGGAAGTGAATCTTAATGCTGGTTCCAAGAGTCTAACTCATCTGAAAACTAATGAAATGGGTTGCAATGAGGAAATAGAAGCTAAATCTATCCAATGTGGTTATTGCTCAGGAAAAGAAAGTAAAAATTGGGATTAAGTGAGCATATGTTGTCTCTTCAAGCAGGGACTGGTTCAGCAATTACGAGTTCACAAGTAGGTTGAATTAACAAGAGAAGCATCACTGAGGTCATAGGAGTTATTAGTGTCAGCAAAAGAAAAAGGCAAACATTTTTTAAAATTTCACTTCATTCCAAAAGGATTTAAGGACAAAGTAAGAATATACTGATTAAGTAAATCATAAAGAAGATCAAATGAAGATATTTTTTCAGGTCTAGTTCAGAGTTTACATTTTGTAACAAGAGAAAATCTTGGTTTAAGTTGTAATTTCTATTTATCAAATCAAAAATTATAGCTCTTGGTTAAATTATTGGAAGACAAAATTTAGAATTTCTGTAGCATATAAAACTGTGAAAGTATCTACTTTAGGTTTTTAATCAAGTGGTCTTAAATCTTAAATATGGTTTTCAAGGAGAAACCCATTATTTTGATATTCAATGTATTTTTCAGTCCTTTTTATAAAATAAAAGTTCCATTAATGGTTTGTGTGTGAAATTTTCTATTTAGGAAAATAAGCACATACCATGGTGTAGACAGCTCAAAATAAGAGATATCAGCAACATAAAAAGGCTGCTGAACAGATACCAAATCTATTTGAAAGTGATTATATTCACTATTTCTTTTTACTATGTAATTG
>NW_012146221.1:0-1063 GCF_000956105.1 Propithecus coquereli | reverse complement strand
AGCTAGTACATTTGAATGAATTCTCCATCATATATTTCCTCCTTTATTTTGATTTAAGACTTGATTTCTGTAGTTTGAATGACTTCGTAAGTCTTCCTATCTTTCAGATGCCTATACTCTGTGTTTATGTTTTCCTAGCCTTATATCACAAATTCACTTTAAGTTTTAGTTTAGGTTTCAGTATCAGAACTTACTTTCTGGTGCCAGGAAAGGTGTGGCTTGAATTCTCTTGCTGGTAGTCGGGCCCCTCCCACCTCTTCTGCTGTGAATGGAACACTCTCTTTAGAAGGCTTTCTTTAAGGAACTTGGAGATGATCTTCTCTCTCTGAACATTACTGAACACTCTGCCTTCTGGAAACCAGCTGATCTTGTCACACCCACCACAGCAGGGGGGAAGGGGAAGGTGTTCAGGAGACACGACAGCCCTCTTTGGAACAAAAAAAGGAATTGCAATTTACCTAAAAGTCATGAGTAAAAGATCAGCCTAACTAGAAAAACAACTCGAGTCCTGCAGCTGCTGTGCTGCGGGACCAATGCAGTTAATAATGCACTGCCTGCAGCTAAGGGGCCGCCGCCGGGCCCGTGTTGGCAACTTTTATCACATCGAGGAAGGGAGTGCCAGCTTAGGAGGACACTTTCTAATCATTTCTTGGGAGACAATAATAATATATTAAAAACACAGTTTTGAAGAGGTAAAGATATTGGTCATTGAAGAATAGAATTGGAAATAAGAGGAATACAAAACAAGATATACAAACGGAAGCATTTGTTTCACCACGGATGTGAGCACCGTGGGCTGAGATGGGGCTGGTTACACAGCCGGCAGCAGCAGAGCACTCGCCGGCCGCGCCCACGGCTGTCAGCGCCCGTCCTCAGCGGCGTTCTTTCCACCGCACCAGAACTAGAGAGAAGGAATGAGGTTGATTCCTAGAAGAAGCCCTACTCATTGTAAAAAAAAAAAAAAAAAATATCCATCTGATAGTTTATTTTAACATAAAATTTAATAATTGTGACTTCTGATTTCAACCAAGGCCAACAAGCTTCAGATAACTATAAATGTTCC
>NW_012146220.1:0-1024 GCF_000956105.1 Propithecus coquereli | reverse complement strand
TTGTACACTTTTCAATGTAATGTGTCTTTTTTTCTTGTCTGTGTTTATTTTTAAGGTTTTCTTGTTTCTTATCTTTGTCTTTAGAATTTTGATTAATTCCTGATTTTAGAATGCTTTTAAATACATCTTCTCCATTAAGTGGAATTTTTAATGTACTTCTTGGAATTATAGCTTTTCAAATTAAGCAGATTCCCTTATATCTCTAGTTTGCTAAGAATTTTTGTCCTAAATAAATGCTGAACCTAGACAATTGCTTTTAAGTGAGTCTGTTGAGATTATTACATAATTTTATCTTTGAGTCTATTAATGTGCTGAATATCATTAATAAATTTTCTGATATTGGCTCCCAAACTGGGCATGATCTATTATTTATGAATACATTTATTTTAGAGTTCTTGCATCTAGGTTTAGTGAAATACGCATATGATTGCTTTTGTATATTGTCTTTATGTGGTTTTGGATAATTGCACTAGATTCATTAAATCAGCTAAATCAGCTTGGAATTGCTTATCTTTTACTATATTCTGGAACAACTTTTATTAGGTAGGAATTATCTGTAGGTTGAATGATTCATAACATCAATAATAACAGCATCAAATATTAATTTACATATTTCTTCTAATTGATTTGTATTTTTATAATATATATTAATTAGTTTCTTTCCACAATATATCATGGTAGGTACTACTATTATTCTCATTTTACAGATAAAAAAATTGAAATACAACAAGTTAAGTAATTTGTCTTTTGGGATTTTTAACTTGGGGTCTATGAACAAAGGGTTTCAGTGCTATAATTAGAGTATACAAAAATTTGGGTGGGATAAAACTACATATTTATTTTCATTAACCTGAAACTGCATTTTAGCACTTTCCCCAATTATGAATATAATCAACAGACCACAGTAATATTAACAGATACTCTGTTACTTCTTCAACAATAGAATTTAGAGATACATTTCAAAATAACATTAATGCTCATTGTCTTTTCAAAATTATGATAGATACCAGAATCACTTATTAAT
>NW_012146219.1:0-1675 GCF_000956105.1 Propithecus coquereli | reverse complement strand
TTAACCATGATTAACATTGTCTCAATTCTGTTTCATTTATCTTCCCCTTTGAGCTTGGGGTTCGTTTGTTTGTTTAATATGACATTGTGTCACTCTCACCAATAAATGCTTTGTTATTATTGTAAGATAGCTTAGTATAATGTCTAATACAAAATTTAAAATATATGCACATAAGTAAAGAGAATAGAATAATGACTCCACAAATCCATCGTCTATCACCAGCGTTAACCATGATTAACATTGTCTCAATTCTATTTCATTTATCTTCCCCTTCGAGCTTGGGGTTCGTTTGTTTGTTTAATATGACATTGTGTCACTCTCACCTTCTTGGGGGAGGTTAACTTTTCAGGCAGCAGTTAGAACAGGGACCTGATGCTGTTCTAACTGGTTCTGCCTGCACTTTTGGGGCCCTGGTTCCCAGAGAATTTTCAAAATGGACCAACTAGCTTAGTTAAATTACATCTATTAATCTGGGTTGGTTTTCACAATTCCTTCTTAATAGTTCTTACTACTTTTGCTTTGAGGATCTAGTTTTTGCACTTAAGGGCAAGCCTAAATAGCTTCATTTGCTTTGAGAGAAAAGCAAAAGGAGCCAGTAGACACTATGAATGAAGGGAAGGGAAAAACCAGTCAGATAGGCCTAACTAAAAGTACCTGAGTAAAGATGAGCACAATTTGAAAAACAAAGGCAAATTTCCCTAACATCAAGTAAACATACTGTTCACTGTACCTACCCATGTCCAGAGTTGCCCGCAAACCATTGTTAGCATTGAATCACAGATTTTTAGTACCACAAAGGACTTTAGAGACTGTTTGACCATAACACTCTCGTTTTATGGGATCCGGAGATATTAAGCCATTGACTTGAGGTCACACAGCTTTCTTTCTGATGCCAAAGCCTGAGCACCTAACCGTTTTGCTACACTGCCTCCAAATACTGACGACAGTATCAAGGCATGAAAGAGGGATCATCTGAGACTGTGGCAAGGGCTAAGCCTAGCTCTAAGCATCTTTAGCTGCTGAAATTTTCTTCAAGGAAGTAATTTGCTTTATTGGTAACCAATACATACTAGATTGGTACTAGATACATACTAGATGATAGCATAGAATGGCCTGTGACATGAGAAAATTACCATTTTTATTTTTTTATTTTTTGAGAGAAAGTCTCACTCTCTTGCCTGGGCTAGAGTGCCGTGGCATCAGCCTAGCTGACAGCAACCTCAAACTCCTGGGCTCAAGCGATCCTCCTGCCTCAACCTCCTGAGTAGCTGGGACTACCGGCACGTGCCACCGTGCCCGGCTAATTTTTTCTGTTTTTAGTTGTTTGGCTAATTTCTTTCTATTTATAGTAGAGACGGGGTCTTTCTCTTGCTCAGGCTGGTCTCGAACTCCTGAGCTCAAGCAATCCTCCATTTTTAAGGAGAAGCCCCTCCCAGTGGTTAGCTCAGATGAGAGAGTGAGGCCAGGATGAACTTGGAAGGCCTGAGTCTCTCTCTGCCCTGCGCAGAAGGCAGGCCCGACAGGCCATGACTGTTCCACTGGTGGAGAACTCACTCAAAGGATGTTATCTACATGATGACAGGTAAGGTACAGGATCTATAAAGGTAAGAGAAAATAGGCTCATTCACCATAAAATGTTCAAGGCCACAGGTATGCAAAAGCCCTCAGCTATAGG
>NW_012146218.1:0-983 GCF_000956105.1 Propithecus coquereli | reverse complement strand
CCCATCCTATTTGAGGATCTAGATGCATGAATGACGCTCTTGCTCAGGCTGGTTTCGAACTCCTGAGCTCAAACAATCCGCCCGCCTCGGCCTCCCAGAGAGCTAGAATTACAGGCGTAAGCCACCGCGCCCGGCCCTGAACTCTTAAAGTGGTTTGAACTCTGCACTTTTTGTTTGTTGGTTTACAGATGGACATCGTGACTATGTAAAATTATTTCTTTCGTTTAAGTAAAAATGATCAGCAGGTCTCTATGGTGATTATGACATGGAATTATTGAGGATCTTCAATAGTTCTTGGAAGGGTTATTTTTTCAAAAAATCATTGAATAAAAAGTTCTATTTTTTTCAATAGATAATTTCTCTTCTAAGTTTGAGCAGTGATGAATGTGATGATGAAACAATATCAGTTTAGGTATTAGAATGACTTTGAGTAATAAAACCCATCAATAAAGACAGACTAACTTAGCCAAAATTGGGAAGTAATTATGTTTGACTTAGGAATGTCTCATTTGGATACATCCTTCTTTCTGTTTTTCTACTAGAAGATAAATCTTGGTAGAGGACAACCTTGCAGAAGGGCCAGAACAGAGAGCTGTGGTCAGTGCAGGAGTTCTGACAGATCTGGCTGTTCTGGGAGGGTCAGAGTGTAGCCCAAGGAGGGGGAAAATTAGAGGCAGGCCGATGCGGTGAAATCCTGTGATGTCCTTCAAATCAAACCAGAAGAGACTGCTTTACTCCTTTCTCAATTGCTCAGAAGCAATTAGCAGAAATAATTAATAGTGTTACTTCTAGAATGCTGTGGCCGCTTGACTTATTTTCAAATCAAATGGAAAATTGTAGTGTCCCCTTTACAAACCCGCAGACGTACTTGACATTCTAAGTTTAATTACTAGGTTTGTTAGATAATGTAATATTTTCACATCGTCCAAAAATAACAATGTATTGATTTTTTAAAAAGGCAACTATATGATGGCATTATTAAT
>NW_012146217.1:0-1347 GCF_000956105.1 Propithecus coquereli | reverse complement strand
TATATATATAAACCTTTTGATATTAATATTTCTTGCTACTGTCTCAATAAGAAATGAGAGTATTGATCAAATTAATGGAGAAAGCTGTTCCTAATATGCCTAGATATTGTGGGAGATTAACAAAAAGAGAGAGAAAGACACGTATCTTTTGAGTACCTCTTATGGAAAAGTCACCGTGTTAGATACCTTACATTCAATGCTTACATTTCAATATTTATGATTTGTTTTCAAGATATCATTCTTCTTAGATTAGAGGTAAATTAAATTTGATACAGAAAGATTAAAAGCAACCCAGAAATCTCAATGTCAGATATGCCATACAACAACATTAGCAGGCAGATCAGACAAGACTATAGACTCCAGAACCAATTTCTAGTAGTAATTAATAATGTATTAGCTAATGTAATAAGTAATAATGGACCTATTGGCTAGATCAAAGGTTTTCTGGGCCTTAGTTCAATTTTCTCTCCACACTGATATATAATCTTTTAATCTGCACTGCTTTGTAACATTTTTGCCCTCAGCGATTTACAACAAATTTGGATATTCAGATATAAATATATGAAATACAGTGAGTCTTCAAATGTTGTCATAGGTTCTTGGAAACTGTAACTTGAAGTGAAACAATGTGTAACGAAACTAATTTTCTTTTCTCAACAACCGTTCTAACAAAATGATGTTGAACAAAATGTTATTAGAGGGTCTGCTGTACATCATTTTTCACTTAAAGTCACAATTTCCGAGAACCTATTGAGAATGTTAAGTGAGGACTTACTATCATTTGGATAAAATATACAACATAATAAGGTGCTCTATGTGTAGCAGAGATAAAGCATTAGATTACTAAAAGTTTTGTTATAGATAGAAAGGCATTTTAAGTAGGTCTATCAATGGGAGGAATAGTTTATAAGAGCAATTTATCATATGGCCAGTGATGATTGGGCATTTGCAGTAGCATATACATGTTAGATAGTAAATGATAGAGGCTATATCCAGACATTTGTGCTCATATCCTGCATAAATGCTGTGCAGTGATACAACATGTCTGTATTTTACTGAAGCACACTGAGTAAGTGCATAAAGTATGGTTTAATATGGACATGACATAGAAGCCCTAGATCTGCCTTACAGGATTGTGTAAAAGATTAAATGAGACATTAAATGAGAGAATACATATAAAAATTTGTAAAATATGATATGTGACACAAATCACAGGTAATATTGCATATCTTTCATAGACCATATATATTAAATGAGTTATTATATAAATCTATTTTCTCATTTTGAGTTCAATAAATGTTCACTATTTTATTGGTATTAGGAACATTTTTTTTATGGATAAGGAAA
>NW_012146216.1:0-1543 GCF_000956105.1 Propithecus coquereli | reverse complement strand
TTCTGTTACTTAAAAAAAAAGTAGTATGTAGGCCAACATCAATTTTGCCAGCTGGCTGGATCTCAGATGTTTACAAATTCTCATATGCAGATTTTTGATTTTTAATATGCAGATTTTCAATCTTTAGTTGAAGACCATTACTTTACCACTTGGCATTTGGAGAGACAGCCATTGAAATTATAGTTTGTTTTATTATTTCATGTTTCCTGCTCTATATCCATGGGGGAACTGAGGCTAGGTAGTTGAGAAAGATTAGTTAAAAGTTTTGGTTTGCTTGGATTTGGGCAAATTTTGGATATTTTATCACAGTCTAAATTTTTGTAAGTTTAGTGAATCATATATTTCCATAGGAAAAATTTTCACTGTTATGCAAATGGAAGAATTCATACTTTCATGACCATTCAAATCTTCTTAAAGATTCATAGTTTAATGGACAATAAAATATGATCTACTTGTGATGCAAAACAAAACAACAGAAAAAGTGAATTTCTTGCATAGAAAAATCACCAAAAAAATCCATAACAACAGATTTGAGAGACTTTGACCCTTTCTGCCTAGAAGTTGAATTTGGAAACTTCTAACAGCTTGACATCAACTTGAACTTTGAAATATTCTCAGGGTCTCTTAGTAAACAGCTGCAAAAAATATGTGAGCAGCTGAGTGCCTGAACATTTATTAATCCCAAACAAATGGGCGCATTCGGAAAGGAAATGTAAAAATTTCCCAAGTGCTTCAATATGAAAGGTTCTAAAATTTTTTTAATTCCTTTTCTTTCTTTTGTCAATAAACATTTTGGTGCACCTGAACTTATAGGAAATTTTCGCTGAAAAGCAAGACCAACCAATTGATACTTTAGGTCACTCTGGTGTTTTGAATTTAAAGTGTTTAAATGTCCAGCTATATAACTTATCAGTGTGGTAATAATAAAGCCATCCAATTTACAGAAAAATTGTTACCCTTTTCTCAAGAGGAAGTGCTGCACCATAACTGGGTGAGGCCTCTGGGTGATCCCTAATTGAAAGGGTTTCTGCTAATGCCACTACGGTTTCAGTAACTACTATTACTTTCCAGGAATTAGGGTTTATTTCTCCATAAAAGCAGTGTCACTGAATTCCCTGTAAGACCATGTAAAAGTGGATCGACTGCTGTTTCTAAGTAGGAGGACATCTTAGGACAAAAATTATATTTGAATGAGCTAAGTTATATGTCCTCAATTTAATATCAGTTTGAGTTTTTACTTCCAACCACAGGTCTCTTGTAGCTTTGTGGTCACAGTGGAGTGATCGTTCTCTCTGGAATTAGGTCCATCCTTCTTCGGTTGACACCAGTTTCTGAAAACTCACTTGGATCCTGCATCAATTCTCCTTTTCTGGGCACACAGTCACCCTATTTCAATGCCAAGTCTTGCATCTGCTTTGAAAGCCATTTCATTGGCTGCCCCAAATAGTGCTAGGACTTAACTTCTCTTCCTGAATCATTGTCCTTCAAATCTTCTGAATCAGTTTCTTCAAGTTTCAAACTTCAACTCAACCAAGATTTATTG
>NW_012146215.1:0-1091 GCF_000956105.1 Propithecus coquereli | reverse complement strand
TAATAATGGAAAAGACAATTATAGTTTTTGGTTTTATGGGAACCGAAGACTTTGATCATGTATGTCTACAGGGAAATGTGACATAGGGCCTGAGCTGGAAAGAAATTTCCTAAGGAGAGTTTTTCCTTGTGTAGAAATCTCATGTTTGAGTCCTAATTATAAGCTCACGTTCTATTGTAAAAAGTTATTATGTTTCCTGTTAGCCTTATTTCTTGGCAGGCAGCTCAAATTTGTAATAATAGAATATTCATCAGTAAAGCCTTCAACAGTGTTGGCATTTACAACTGCTGGCTGTCTAGAGAGGGAGCCATAAGGACGTCGCTAGGAAGAGTGTGTGTGTGTTGTGTGTTGGATGGATGTGGAAGGGAAAGTGGCCAGGGACCATTCTAGAAGTGCTGGCCTCTCTGGTTAGAGGCAGTGAGTCAAAGGATGACCCAGAGAAGAAATGCCAAGGTAAGAGACCACTGCTGCTCTGTGGAAAGAAGGATTTTGCTTAAAAGTTTAAATAAGTGGCAAATAGAGGGATGTCCTAATCCTAATAGCCAAGTCAGAAGAGAAGTCAGCTTAAGTGGGCAAATGGTTGAAATGGAGATACAGCATGGCAGACAGTCCAGGGTGGTGTTGGTAGTGGGCTATAGTGGGTTGTTTTTAACTATTAAGTCCTTCTCTTTGCCCGAGCTGTGAAATATGGCCCTTCAGAAGCTATCACTTTATAATAAGCTTAATACAACAATATTATATTTAAAAATATGCAATTGACCCTTGAGCAACACAGGTCTGAACTGTGCATGTCCACTTGTCTGTGGATTTTCTTCCACCTCTGCCACCCCTGAGACAGGAAGATCAACCTTCCTCTTCCCCCTCCTCTTTAGCCTAATCGATGTGAAGATGACAAGGATGAAAACCTTTATGATGATCCACTAACACTTAATGAATAGTAAATATATTTTCTCTTCCTTCTGATTTTCTTAATAACATTTCCTTTGGTCTAGCTTACTTTATTGTAAGAATATATTAATATAATACATATAACACACAAAATATGTGTTAATCAACTATTTATCTCATTGGTAAGGCTTCCGGTCAACAGT
>NW_012146214.1:0-1137 GCF_000956105.1 Propithecus coquereli | reverse complement strand
ATGTCACATTGTATACATATATCAAAGCATAACACTGCTGTAGTCCATAAATGTATATACTTACGACTTGTCAATCAAAAATAATATTAATTTAATATTACATCAAGGAGTGGTTGACTTGTAGCATGGGCTTTGTTGCCCTCAAATCACATACATACATATGCATTATACAATGGTCCTCTGGCTGCTTTGCTTTTATCTATTTTACATATCGTGCATCCCCCCTCCCCTATACCCGTCAACCACTACCCCATTACCCCATAAGATTTTCTTTGAAGAAAGGATACTGTGGCAAAAAGAGTAGTTTGAACAATCTCTGGAAACAATGAGCTCCAGAACCTCTTCCAGCTCTAACAAGTCGTGTTTCTGATGCCTTGAACTGAAAATTTAAATTTGGCCTAGATGACTCCATTTTAACTCCATGTCAAGAAAAGGAAAGCTGTGAACAAAGTCAGTTTGTTCCCATGTAGCTGCACACAGGTGTGACTTAGTGGAAACTGTGGAACTCAGCCAGGTCTTCAGCTCCCTAGTGCAGTGCTCTATCTCCAAGCCCTCCTTCCCATTCTTGAATTCAGTGATTTGCTAAAATAAAGACACCTGGTCCCAGCACCTTACAAATGCATTTTTCCTTTCAGCATTTCAAAATACATTCATATATTGATGAAGGCTTTCCCTGGAAAGCCATCTGTCTGAAATCTGTAACAATAAAAAGAAAAATTCACTAGCTTCTTTAGATACTTGTAATGGCATCTGTTGCTTCACTCCTCTACTACTCTCTCCTGATCCATTTTCCTTATTTTTTCATTCATTTTACAAAGCATATATTTATGGAGCATCTACTGTGTGCCCAGCACTAAGTGTGTAGCAGTGAACAAGATGAATTAGTCCCTACAATTATGGATTATGGTATCTAGTAGAAAGACATATACTGACAACAACAACAAAAAGTTTAAAGATTTTCTAGTTTGGTTAAGAGCCATGCAAGAAGCAAATAAGGTCCTGAGAGACAGACTACATAGGATATGATTTAAAAATGAACTCTGGAGTCATATTGCCAATGTTCAAATCCCAGCTTCACCATTTACTAGCTATGTGATTTTGAGTAAGTTACTTATGTGGGCCTCAGTTTCTTTCTTT
>NW_012146213.1:20701-21355 GCF_000956105.1 Propithecus coquereli | reverse complement strand
AAGAAAGGAAAGAAAGAAAGAAAGAAAGAAAGAAAGAAAGAAAGAAAGAAAGAAAGAAAGAAAGAAAGAAAGAAAGAAAGAAAGAAAGAAAGAAAATAATCCAATTGCAAAGATGTGGAAACAACCCAAGTGTCCATCAATACATGAGTGGATTAATAAAATGTGGTATATGTGTACCATGGAGTAGTAGTCGGCTTTAAGAAACAATGGTGATACAGCACCTCTAGTATTCTCCTGGATAGAGCTGGAACACATTCTACTAAATGAAGTATCCCAAGAATGGAAAAACAAGCACCACATGTATTCACCATCAAATTGGTATTAATTGATCAACACATAAGTGCACATATAAGAATAACATTTATTGGAATTCGGGTGGGGGTAAGGGGGAGGAGGGGACGGATATATGTATACATAAAGAATGCTATATGCACCATCGGGGGGGGATGGACATGCTTGAAGCTCGGACTTGGAGAGGAGGGGGGGACAAGGGCAACATACGTAACCTAAACATCTGTACCCCCATAATATGCTGAAATAAAAAAAAGGAAGGCAACGTTGCCAAAAAGCCTTTTATAGACACGATCTACCTCAGCACTTTTCAGCCCAAGTTTCTGGAACCACAGGTATGTCACTGGTGCTTTGTTACTAAAA
>NW_012146213.1:19811-20059 GCF_000956105.1 Propithecus coquereli | reverse complement strand
TGAGCAAGGTAGGTTTTTCCATGTGTTTACATCTTCTACGATTTCTTTTTTTAGTGTTTCGTAGTTCTCCCTGCATAAGTCTCTAACATCTTTCGTTAAATATATTCCTAGATATTTAATTTTCTTTGAGGCTATTGTAAAAGGAATTGCCTGTTTGATTTGATCTTCTGCTTGACTGTTGTTGGCATATATGAATGCCTCAGATTTGTGTGTGTTGATTTTGTAGCCTGAGACTTTGCTGAATTCGT
>NW_012146213.1:14531-15666 GCF_000956105.1 Propithecus coquereli | reverse complement strand
TAGGGCTCTAACTTCATTTTCTGCCAAATGGTCAGCCAATTGTCCTGATGTTATTTATTGTGTAATCTATCCTCTCCCTTCTCACTGGACTTGCTGCCTTGATTGTATTCTTACTTTCTACTCACTTCTGGGTCTCTCTTTGTGGATTTTTCTTCTCTGATTTATTATTCCTAAGCCAGACATAATTGTTTAATTATTATAGCTTTAAAATAAATGTTAGCATCTGTTAAGGTAAGAACTCTATCATTACTCTTCATTTACCAAATGTCCTTGTCTAATCTTACCCATTTTTTTCTGCCAGGGAAACTTTTAAATTATTTTGTCACTATCCTCCCTACCCCTGACAACAAAGACCACAGTAATTTTCATTGACATTGGACATTTTTACAACATTGAATCACTGAGTCTTCTTGTTCAGGAATGTGGTATGTTTCTCCTGTTATTCAAACCTTCTTTTTGTCTGTGTTAAATTTTTTTTTAACACTGTAAATGCACTGGCCACATAATCCCAAACATTTTCAATAACTTATGTATATTTGTGTGCTATTCTTTTGGACCTTAGTAAAATTTATTTTCCTTAAAGGCTCCACATTTCTTTTTTAGTTAAACCTTACATTTAATACTTTTTGTTGCATTGTGAATGAGATTGTCCCCATTATTTTTAAACCCATTGTAATTGCTAGTTATATATTTTTATTGTCATTGATGTCCTTATTTAACTTTCCAATGAGTTGTAATTTTCTTAGGAGAGTCTTTTGAGTTTTTTTTTATTATTTCAGCATATTATGGGGGTACAGATGTTTAGGTTACGTATCTTGCCCTTGACCCCCTCTCCCCCCCTAAGTCCAAGTTTCAAATATGTCCATCCTTCAGGTGGTGGGCACTGCACTCTTTGTGTATGCATATACCCGTCCCCTCCTACCTCCTCCCCCCTCCTCCACCCAACATCCAATAGATGTTATTCTTATATGTGCACTTATGTGTTGATCAGTTAATACCAATTCGATGGTGAGTACATGTGGTGCTTGTCTTTCCACTCTTGGGATACCTCACTTAGTAGAATGCGTTCCAGCTCTATCCAGGAGTATACAAGAGGTGCTATATCACCATTGTTTCTTAAAGCTGAATAGTACTC
>NW_012146213.1:12860-14481 GCF_000956105.1 Propithecus coquereli | reverse complement strand
TCTATTCCACACCAGTATGTGTTGTTTTTGACTTTTTACTAATGGCCATTTTGACAGGAGTAAGGTGGTATCACACTGTTGTTCTAATTTGCATTTCCCTGATGACATTGGGCATTTCTTCATGTTTGTTGGCCATTTGCCTATGTTCTTTTGAAAAATTCCTGTTGGTGTCTTTTGCCCACTTTTATGTTATTGCTGCAGTAGAGATGGATGCAACAGTAGAGAGTGGTGCTGAATGGACAGAATATAACTCGATGAGTTCTGAATACTCTATGGACTGTGTCAGTATAAAGGAAGTAACAGAATAGATACAGGATTCACTACCTGTCTATTGAGGAAAAAAGGATTGTGTATAAAAACGAAGGAAATGCCTGGAAGAATAATGAGTCTTTGAGATAATGGTCTAGTAAAAAAAACAAATTCCAATAAATATAGATGTGGCTAACTTTATTAATAAGTGTCAATCTTGATGAATGTTATATCTTTCGTACACTAACTATATTTGTGAACCTACTAATTCTGATTTTTTTTTAACTTTGCAAACTATTTTATTCACAAACTGACAAATTGATTAATACAGATCCACAGTGCTACTTAAGATTGCTATGTAGTACAGGTATTATATTACATGAGAAACCCAACTTTTTGGCCTTATTGATAGACATTTGAGTAGTTCAGCATTTTGTATGTTATAAAAATCCCTTGATAAGCATTTTTTACATCCATCTTAGTACACTTGAGTGAGAAATGGGATTTCCTGGTGTTATTTTCCTGGCTTCCAGAACAGTTCTGCTGATTGACACTCCCATATGTGAGAATGCCTGTTTCTCCCCACCTTTGCCAACATTGGGTTTTGTTGACCTTTGATATTTGCCGTTCCGATAGACCAAGGAAAGACTGCTTATTGTTTTACTTCAAGTTCTGTTGCTGTGTGGTCCTTCAGTTTTTCACGCGAGCTTACACCTGGTGGTGCTCTCTTGGAAGGAGACAGAAGGAGGCAGAGATCACCAAGAAGTTTCGGGATGCTCTGGCCAACGAGAAAGCCCGGATCCTGGCGGAGAAGTGGACGGTGGAGATGGAAGACCGCAAGGCTGCCAAAGTCCTGGAGGAGCGCGTCCACGAGGAATTCAAGGTGGGCTAGTGCTTGGGGCCTCGTGTGTGGCCACCTGGGGCTGACCTCTGCTTTGTACCTGTCCTTGGCCATTGGTTGGTACTGGGTGCTTTATGAGAGCAGAAATCTGGCATGTCTGAGCAGGAAGGAACTTGACACACCACCTGGGCCAGTCCACTTCCTTTGGTACAGATGAGGAAACTGAGGGTCAGACAGGGGAAGAGGTTTGCCAAGGAGACATACGGTAGTGGTTGGGGATAGAGTCAGGATCAGAACTCAGGCCTTCTACGTCCCAAACCATGGGTCCCAAAATGAGGCCTAGAAAGATCTGGGTTTCTGCTCAGACCAGCCTGTGATCGAGTTCCAACTCTGCTGCTTATTGCTGTGTGACCTTGGGAAGCTTGCTGAACTTCTCTGAGCCTCCACTTTCTTGGTTGTAATATTAGGGTAATAATAACACTCTACTTGAGGTTTTTATGAGGATTCAAGGAGATGCTATACACACACTTT
>NW_012146213.1:7554-12810 GCF_000956105.1 Propithecus coquereli | reverse complement strand
ATTAAGTTTGATAATTAGTTTCCTTCTAATAAAATATAAGATATTCAAGGGGAAAAAAAGAAATAACCCAGGTTATATAACTCAAGAATGGATGAAATATTTTGGTACATTCATAAAGTGGAAGACAATGCAGGAGAAAAATAAATTAACTGCACTTCAAATTTAAGCTCCTACAGTTACCAAATATTTAATGATAAAAAATCTAAGTTTGATAAGAATTTATACTATATAATGTCATCCATGCAAAATGAAAATTCATAAAGACTTCAATTTTACATTTGAAAATCAAAAGCTACACAGGCATTACATTTACAGGAAAGGATATGTTCCTTTCACCACTATCCCACAGCCTTAGCATGTATTCCCACATATGTTTCCTGGATTTCTCTGTATGAATTTGAAGAATCACGTAGTTCTTTTGGACTACAGCAACCTCTTCACGTAATTCAAGAGGGTGTGTGCCTCACCTTTCAGGGCCTGCTAGGCCTTGAGTCTAGTTATAAGTCTAGGAGCAATGAGGGGCAGTGAGAGTGGGTCTTGAGAGGAATCATTGTTCTTTTATGAGGCAACTGCCTCAGGAGAAGCCATTACACTTTCCTCAGGCCTTGCATGGTTAGTCCCCTCAAATCAGGGTGGAACAAAAGATGTTCCCCCTGTGGGTGGAGAGGTTGCATCCATTGACAAAGAGGACTAAGAATTGAGGGGTTCTCAGCTTCATCGAGGTCTTTCCACATGTCCCAGTTCCAACCTGCAGGATCCCATTACTTCATGGCCAATGCCTCCCTTTAACTGTGATGCTGATTGTTCAATTTGTATTGTAATTCAGTTGCAGGACAAGATTCTGAGTTTAATTTTCAGCAATCTCAGCCCTTAGCTATGGAGGATAAGCGTCTGCTTCAGGGCACACATAGAAGCTCACAGGTCATTTATGTAGCATCTGATCTAGTAATTAGCATCATCAAATTCAAAATTTTCTTTTCGTATTCATCCAGCAACATTATGAGCAAGCAGAAAATTTCATTATACTCATTACCTCAACAAAAATATTGGAAAGTATAATACACAGTCATGCAGACGCTTATAAGATTCTTATAACTGATCGATCAGAAGTATCCAATAGTGACATTTTGTGAATCTCTATTGTGTGATCATGCCATGGACAATCAGTGCTCTCTTTACTACTAGAAATAGAGTCACTAGCATACTTAAATTTCATCAGATTAGAGAGCCAATTCCAGAAGCTATAGAACTAATTAAGAAAATTCATTCTTAAAATTCTGTTCCTCCAAAACAATCAGCAAAATCAGATAACAGCTGATGCATTGGGAATAAATAGTTGCAAACCATATATATGATAAGGGATTCATATCCAAATAAAGTATGTAATTCAATACTGGAAAAATGAATGACCCACATAAAAACAGCCAAAAGACCTAAGTAGACATTTCTCCAATGAAAACATAAAAATGGCCAACAAGTATGTGGAAAGGTGCCCAACATCATTAATTATCAGGGAAATGCAAAACAAAACCACAGGGAAATATCACCTCACACCCACTAGGATGTCTATAACCAAACAGTCAAAAGATAACAAAGGTTGGTGAGGGTGTGGAGGAAAGAGAACTCTTGTAACTGTTGGTGGGAATGTGGTTGGCACAGCTATTGTGGAAGACAGTATGTAGGAATAGAACTATCGTATGCCCCAAAAATCCCTCTCCTGGAAATGTACCCACAGGACATGAAATCACCACATCGTGAGAATATCTGCACTGCCATGTTCATTGCAGTATTATTGACAATACCCAAGATCAGGAAGCAATCTGTGTGTCCATCAAGTGACAAATTAATAAAGAATCTTTGATATATATATGCAATGAAATATAATTCAACCCTAGACAAGATTTCGATCTTGTCATTTGCCACAACATGAATAAGCCCGGAGCACCTTATGCTAATTAAAAGAAGCCAGACACAGGAAAAATAAAATATTGCATTGTCTCACTCATGTGTGGAATCTTAAAAAAAACTCAAATACACAGAGATTGAGAACAAAATAGTGGTTACTGAGGGCTGGGGGAAGATAGAAAGCAGGGAGATGTAGGGAAAGTAGCAGATCAGTGAGATGAAGAAGCTTGAAAAGCTAATGTACGGAATGACCATGGGTAATAAAATTGTACCGCATGTGGGATTCATGCTACATGAGAAGATTTGAGCTGCTCTTGTCATAAAAACAAAAGATATGAGTAACTATGTGAGATTATGGAGATGTTAATATGCTTCACTATAGTAACCTTTTTACTTACTATATGTGTATCCCATGATACCATGTTGTATACCGTAAATATACACAATAAAATTTATTTTAAAAATAAAGGGGAAAAAGGAAAGAATAATATATAAAACAGTCAAGAATATTTAGTCCTTAAGGAAAGGAAGGACTAGGTTGATTTTGGAGCCACATATTTTCAGGTGTTCGGAGTAACTGACAATATTCATTTATTTGTCTGTGCTGTATAGAAGTATATGTTCTGTTTTTACTTTGTTTAGGTTGCCATATATGTAGTAAAGAAAACATTGAAAAGTAAAATTCTTGGAACAATTTCAATCTCTATATCGTGGCAAGGTACTTTAAAATGAGAAAAATTCTCCATGGGCAGCCACATTTGTTACAATCCTGAGTGATACCTGTGATGACTGACATCCAAAAACACTCCATGCCTGGCTATCAAGCATAATGAAAAATATTCACCATCACGAATCATCAGAGAAATGCAAATTAAAACCACAATGAGACACCATCTCACACCAGTCACAATGGCTATTTTTTAAAAGACAAGAAATAACAGATGTTGGCAAGGATGAAGAGAAAAGAGAACACATACACTGTTGGTGGAAGTTTAAATTAGTACAACCCCTCTGGAAAACAGTATGGTGAGTTCTCAAAGAACTAAAAATAGAACTATCATTCAATCCACCAACCCCAGTACTGAATATCTACCCAGAGGAAAAGAAACCATTATATCAAAAATGTACATCACTTATATGTTTCTTGCAGCACTTTTCACAATACTAAAGACATGGAATCGACCTAAGGGTATGACAATAGATGATTGGATAAAGAAAAGGTGGTATATATACACAGTGGAATACTATTCAGCCATAAAGATGAGTGAAATCATGTCTTTTGTAGCAACATGGAAATAATTGGAGGTCATTATGCGAAGTGAAGCAACTCAGAGAGACAAATGCCACATGTTCTTCACATATGAGTGGGAGCTAAATAATATGTACACATGGATGTAGAGTGTGGAATGACACACATTCTCGTCTTGGAAGGGTGGACCGAAAGAAGTGCATAGGTGATGAGAAATTACTTAATGGATACAATGTACATTATTCAAGTGATGGTTACACTAAAACCCAGACTTCACCACTATGCAATGGAATCTGTGTAACAAAATGTTATGGAATACTAAGCAGCCATGAAGAAGGGTGAATAACGCCTTTTGCAACAAATTGGATGGGACTTCAACCATTATTCTACGTGAAGTATGTAAAGAATGAAAAAATAAACACCACACATACTTACCATAGAATTGGGGCTAACAGATGAGCACACATGTGCACAGAGGGAAGTAAAACTCACTGGAAATCAAGCTGGGGGGGAGGAGGAAGGAGGGGGTACGTGAAAACCTACCTAACAGGTAAACTGAACACCATCTGGGTGACAGGCAGACTTATAACCGTGACTCAAGCATAACAAAATTGATACATGTAACCAAAAATATTTGTACCCCCATGATATTTGGAAATAAAAAAATGGCACTCATACTCCTTAAATTTGTACAAATAAGAAAAGAAAACAAAAAATAAATAAAGTATAAGCTGACCTCTCCTGTCTTTCCAGTTAATTTTGCATTTTCAGTCATCCACCCAAATTAATAATAAGGCTTCTCTTTTTATGAGGGAGGCCTTTCCCCAAAGAGAGGGAAATTCAAGGTTACAGTGAATTCAAGGCTACAGCGAGCTATGATTGGGCCACTGCACTCCAGCCTGGACAACACGTGGAAACCCTGTCTCTAGAAAAACAATTTCAAAAAATTACATTAGATGGAAATCCCTTGATTTATTTAGAGAATTCCTCTCATTGACACACCATATTTTATAATACATAAGACTGAGTCCCATAACTCATTTCCACTCCCATACAATGCTATTCTTAGGTTTCTACGAAACCTAATATCACAACTCCAGCCTTTCACCTAAAGGTGGGTTGGATTTATTCTCCTTGGTTTAGAGACTTTATAAATGTCCATTTTGACTCAGAGAATACTGAACAAATAAGGGAAGTTGAATTAGAAACTTTAACAGAAAAAAAAAAAAACCAAAAACCTCAGTGCCCTGCGTTGCGCTTGTGCTTTATGGAACATACAGAAAGTTAAGCACACCAAAAAAGCATGAAGCACAATTCCTCCGATGGAACAGAGAGTGTGTTCTCTGGGGTCCTGCTCAGTTGTCAGATTCTATCAAGAGCTGTGGTAATTCTCACCACTGAATAAAAGCTAACTTATAATGACTTCCTAGATCCTGAAGTATACTTTCTGATGTAGCTCGACTGGGGAAAACATACATCCTCAAACAGCACCTTTGCACTTCTCATTAAGACAGCTAAATTATTTATCAAGAGAATCATTTTACATTTGGGGAATGATTTGTTGCTCCCCTAAGCACATCAAATGGATGAACAATAAACAAGGTCATTGAGGCAACCAGTGACAAAGTGATTGATGTCCCCTGGGAGGAGAAGTCCTGCCATCCATCCCTGATATACATTCATTGCCGGCCAGACCCAGCCTTTCCAAGATGCCTCCGTGTCTCCAGGAAGCCGCCTGCCTTTCATGAGGGTCCTCGACCCTCAGCCTCAGGAACGAGAATGAGGTATAAAGACCTTTTCAGTGTTCCTATTCCTATGCTATGCTTCCTTACAGAGACTTCAAATTTTTCAGATTTATCTTTCTAACATATTTTCAGTTATGATATACATATATTTTGTTCTTTGTTATTTTTATTGTCACTAGCTCTCTTTTCTTCCACACATGTAGAGTTCATCTTCTTCATTCTTTCATTTCTTTTACATCTCTTTGTGCCTGTGTGTGCCCATCCATTGGCTCCCAATTATTATTGTACATGTGGTGTTGTTTTACCATTCCTGAGATACTTCACTTAGGATAACGGTCTACAGTTCCATCCAAGTTG
>NW_012146213.1:3185-3487 GCF_000956105.1 Propithecus coquereli | reverse complement strand
TTAACGAAAGATGTAAGAGACTTATACAGGAAGAACTACGAAACACTAAAAAAAGAAATTGTAGAAGATGTAAACACATGGAAAAACCTATCTTGCTCATGGATTGGTAGAATCAATATCACTAAAATGTCCATACTACCCAAAGTGATCTACAGAATTAATGCAATCCCTATCAAAATCCCATTATCATTCTTCACATGTCTGGAAAAAATAATTCTACGCTCTGTATGGAACCAGAAAAGACCTCGTATAGCCAAAGCAATCTTAAGTAAAAAGAACAAACTGGGAGGTATCAGTTTACC
>NW_012146213.1:0-663 GCF_000956105.1 Propithecus coquereli | reverse complement strand
AGACTCCCAGTGCCCCCTCGCACTCTGCCTTCCAGGAAGGAATAGCCACCCAGAAGGCAACGGGGCTCCAAGTCTGCAGGTCTTGGAGAAACACCCGAATCACTCCCTTCTCATTCCTTCCCTCCCCATCGCCCATTCCTTCCCTTGATCTCATCTCCTTTTTCCTTCCCTCTCCTCCATCCTGTCCCCTTCTCCCCTCCCCGTCCCACCTCTCTCCTGCCTCCCCCTGCTTTTTCTCATCTCCCTCTTCTCTTGTCCTCTCCCCTCCACTTCTGTCCCCCCTTCTATCTCTTCTCCCCTGGCCTCTCCTTCATCTGTCTTCTCCTACTGCACTTTCCCCTTGTTCTCCCCTTCGCCCTGCGCTCCCTAGACTGACCAGTCTACTCTTGCCAGACGCTGCCATATCCTGGTGTCTTCACCCTCCCTCCAGCTCTGCCCCGTTCCTTCCTTCCGCCCTGGCCTGACCCTGTCTACACTTCTCAGCACGCATTTCCTCTCCCCAGGGAAGCCCTCACATCCACACTGGCCATGAACACCTTCACTGGCTGTGGCTCCAGGCCCTCAGAGACCACTGTCCGCTTCCCCTTGGACACAGAGAGGCAAACTGCCAAGATGAGGTCCCCGGATGACCCAGGAGGTGGCCAGAGGGACTGGGGTGGTCTC
>NW_012146212.1:0-2371 GCF_000956105.1 Propithecus coquereli | reverse complement strand
CACGGGCTGCTCCTGCTTAAACCCTCTTGCTGCTTCTCCTCATCCTCCGGCCCCTTGCATCCCTCGGCATTCACAGAGGACTCTTCCGGAGCCAGCAAGAAATTCACTTGTCTTATGTGACAGACTGAGAGGGAGGTGCGGAATTAGGCTAAATACAGACCGAGGAGAGGGAAGGAGAGCATATAAAGTAGTGATCCAAGGAAGGCTGAGCGGGGCTATAAAGAGATATTTTATTTTTCGGCTCATAAACTGACTCCGAAGGCAATACTGAAAATGTTTTGAGCAATGAAAGCATGACTATGTGAAAAGTGTGGCCTTGGAGATTACTTTGAATGACAACACTCATTTGGATGTATGAGTTCCAGAGTGCTTTAGAAAAATTAATCATTATTTTTAGTTAGATATGTAACTATTTTTGTGAACATTCCAAACTCAGTGCAGTGCAAGCGTGAAGCAACTTTTCTTTCTCTGATCACTGCCTTCAACTGTATTTTGTCAAATCTAACTTTACTGTCTTACAATGGGATCATGGAGATTTTCTCAGCTTTTTAGTCACCTTCAGTTGTTGAAAGTCCTGTACAGTCTTATTGAATTTTCTAGCCCGTTTCTGGGATTGACCATGGCCGTTGGGATCCATGGTGTGGAAAAGGCAGGGTTGCTTCCCTTCCTTTCCTCTTTTGCATTCCTTTCATCCTCTAGCATGTTGGCAAGAGGGACCAGTATCTCAAATTCAACTGTTGCTTACCCTCCCGCTCAGCCAGGTGAGGTGGTCTGGGTGTATGGAGAAGATCAATTTTAGCCACTGGGAGAGGCTGCGTACAGGGAAGACCGGCACACCAGGTGGACACAGGCTCATGCGGTGGTCTTGATGATCTGCACTTGGTTGGAAGGTCAATGTTTTCACTTTTGATCCACCAGAATCTCTCACATTCTTTTTTTTTTATTTCAGCATATTATGGGGGTACAGATGTTTAGGTTATGTATGTTGCCCTTGTCCCCTCTCCCCCCAAGTCCGAGTTTCAAGTGTGTCCATCCCTCGGATGGTGCGCATTGCACTCTTTGTGTGTGCATATACCCGTCCCCTCCCCGCTCCCTGCCCGACATCCAATAGATGTTATTCTTGTATGTGCACTTATGTGTTGACCAATTAATACCAATTTGATGGTGAGTACATGTGGTGCTTGTCTTTCCATTCTTGGGATACTTCACTTAATAGAATGCATTCCAGCTCTATCCAGGAGTATACAAGAGGTACTATATCACCATTGTTTCTTAAAGCTGAATAGTACTCCATGGTATACATAGACCACATTTTATTAATCCACTCATGCATTGATGGACACTTGGGTTGTTTCCACATCTTTGCAATTGTGAATTGTCTCACATTCTTGACATGACAAACAGCCAATGTTTAGTCAGATGAACTGCTACCCCCTCTCTGCCTTGCTGTGTCCCTCCCATTCGTTTGCACTTGCTCAAATGAACATCACATCTGTCACCTAAGTGATATTTAACAGGGAAAGAGAGGCCAGTTTCTATTTTTGCTATTATCCCAAGTCTCTAAAAACAATTCTCTTAGAGCCCCCACATTTGGCTTGGAGGATGACAAAGACCTGAGTTGGAGGGAAGGAGAAAATCATGTCCTCCCTCTACATCCTATGTGGCAACAACTCCCCCACCCAAATCTCAAGAGCTTAAAACAACCAAGAACAAATTCTTACGTTATTTGTCCACTGCTAGTTAGCAGGGAGGCTCTGATCTTTATTGCTGACATGGAAGCCACCATTTGAATGATGCTGGACACTCTGTAAGGGGAAAGAGAGAACTCTGCAAGGTCTGACATTGGCAATATGCCACTCTGGCCTACAAGTGACACACGGCCCACGGCTAGTCACACAGTCCTAATCTGAAGGAAGGATTGGGACATACAACTCCACTGATGACCAAAAGGGAGAAGAATCAGAAATACTTGTTCGACAGCATTAATGATCACCAGACGTAGTCTCCATTCCACCGTCCAATGCTCCTCTCTCTCTTTCTCTCTCCTGCTTTTTCCTTCTCTCTTTCCTTCTCTCACACTTCCCCAGTTTTGTGCTTACGTGGACGGTTCAGAGGTAGAGGCGGCATTCAGGCAGCTGAGGCGATGGTTAAAGGATGTAGAATCTTCCACATATTGTGACATATACATTTATGTCACACACATTCACATGCATACGAATGTTACCTGTTACAGCAAGGCAAGTTCAAGACTGGTTGCAGGGATGGAAAAACTTGGGTCTGTAGATCTGTAATCCAACTCAACACCAAAGATTATGTCAAGTAAGTGCGTTAAAGGATCGTGTTTGCAGATCCCAAAATATGGTCATATGGC
>NW_012146211.1:0-1030 GCF_000956105.1 Propithecus coquereli | reverse complement strand
TAAGGGTTCTATTTTAAAAAGAAAGGAAAGGAAGAGGGCTCCAGCAGTAGCCACTTTCTTTTAACCGTTCTATTAATCATTTGCACTTGTTTTTTGACTGCCATCGACCTCAGACTCATTGGCCAATAACAGTATTGTTCTGACTTAACTCACATCAAGGACATTTTTTAAAGGGAACATTTCCTTCTGGTCTCTGAGAACACGTCCTGCATGAGAGAAACACACTGCTTTCACAACAATTAAGTTCTGCTCAGTGTTAACTGAATTTTCAATGTGAATGGGAAATGTTCGTTTAACTTCTGAATTATTTTCAGATTTTTTCCCCGTAAGTCCTTTAGAAGCAGTAGATCCCATTGTAAAAATCTGCGAACTCTGAAAGAGGATCTGTAGACTACCCCCATGTTATTGAACAGTGGTTTATGACCTACAAGATCCATCTTTCCTTTTTAGAACATTGGGAGAGTGTAGGTGGCCCTCTCCATCTGTGGGTTCTGCATCCATAGATTCAACCAACCGTGGATGGAGAATATTCAGGAAAAAGAATTACACAGTTCCCGAAAACAAAACTTAAATTTGCCACATGCCAAGTACTATGCCAAATTCACATGAGCAAAGATGTGTAGGCATTGCGTTAGGTGTTGTGAGCAATCTAGAGATGATTTACGGAATATGTGTGTGGGTTATATGCAAATGCTACACCTTTATCTAAGGGATCTGAGCCTCTGTGGATTTTGGTATTGGCAGGAGGTGGGAGTGGGACAGGGGGTCCTGGAACCAGTTCTTCATAGGTATCAAGTGACAGCTGAATTTTCTTATCTTCCTGTTTTAGATCATCTCTCATTCACGGAGGTTTTTCTATGATTAGTGACAATCTAATTCTGCAGGTTCTCATAGTTCTACAGTTTAAAAAATTTTATTTAGGCCGGGCGCGGTGTCTCACACCTGTAATCCTAGCTCTCTGGGAGGCCGAGGCGGGCGGATTGTTTGAGCTCAGGAGTTCGAGACCAGCCTGAGCAAGAGCGAGACCCCG
>NW_012146210.1:0-1107 GCF_000956105.1 Propithecus coquereli | reverse complement strand
TTGATTATGCAGCTATGGGAACATTGTGTAATCTCTATGGGTTTCAATTTCTTCATCTTTAAAACAAGGATGTTGGATTACAGTACCCAGCTCTTTTTGATTCTAATTTACAGAATGGAATAATTTCAATCTGATGCTATGACTAATGGGGCAGAAAACAAAATGATTTGTACTGGTATACAGATACTCCTCAACTTGAGGTGAGGTTATATTCTGATAAACCCATTGCATTAATAAATTTAAAATATCATAAATCAAAAATGCATCTAACCTAGAGAACATCCAACTTTAGCCTAGCCTACCTTAAATGTGCTCAAAATGTTGACATTAGCCTATCATTGAGCAAAATCATCTAACACAAAGCCTGTTTATAACACAGCCTGTTTATAAAAAAGCTTGTTTATAAAGTGTTGGAACATATCATGTAATTTATTGACTACTGTACTGAAAATGAAAAGCAGAATGGTTGTATGGGTACTCAAAGTACTGAATGCTCGTTGCTTTCACACTTTGGTAAAGCTGAAAATCATAAGTTAGGGACTCTCTGTATCAATATCTAAGTATTAGTGCACATACTCAGGTAAGCAGCTAATCTTTTGGAAATTAGAGAAATTAGGAGGTAACTATGGACACATGCCACGATTAAGAAAGTGGTCTTGGGTCTAGCCTCAACATCACAAAATTTGTAGAGTGTTGTTATTAAAAGTTCCCAGAACTTAAGGACACCTTTAGAATTGAAAATTTTTTAATCACTATAGTCCACTATAATCACAGTCAAATGTCAGGAACACACACTTGTTAAAAATATATCTTGTCCAAGGGATACTTCCAAATTCTTGGGCTCTTTTCTCTAAGTTGAATTTTTCTAGAAGACCTATTAGAATTGTTCTTAAGAATACATGAAAGCAGGCCGGGCGCGGTGGCTTACGCCTGTAATCCTAGCTCTCTGGGAGGCTGGGGCGGGCGGATTGTTCGAGCTCAGGAGTTCGAAACCAGCCTGAGCAAGAGCGAGGCCCGTCTCTACTAAAAATAGAAAGAAATTAGCTGGACAACTAAAAATATATAGAAAAAATTAGCCGGGCATGGTGGTGCATGCCTGTAGTCCCA
>NW_012146209.1:0-3339 GCF_000956105.1 Propithecus coquereli | reverse complement strand
ATTTGTATTATTTTTTATTGTTGCATTGTTATTTTTGTTGGCTTTTTCCCCCAATATTTTTGATCCACAGTTGGTTGAATCTGGGAATGCAGAACCCACAGATATGGAGGGCTGACTGTACCAGAAATATAAATATGAGCAAAATTAGTTCTCTGCCCTTGAGATTCTCTTCCTGGAACATATTTTCATGATGTAAAATTTCTTTGAAAGATCTACAACTCATAACACTTTAATGTACACGAATGTTTCCATCTCCTGGGGAGGCCCTGAGCACTAGGCTCTGTGTATGTTGGTTGGATGGGAGAAGCTGAAGAGAAAGGGAGGGGAAACTTGGGGGCTTAGGACTCTATTGATTTCCTATTGCTGCTGTAACAAACTGCCACAAACTTAGTGGCTTAAGACAACACATATTTATTCTCTTATAGTTCTGGAGGTCAGAAGACTGAAGTCAGTTTCATCGGGCTAAAGTCAAGGTGTCAACAGGACTGATTCTTTCTGGAGGCTCTGAGGGGAAAACCTGGTTCCTTGACATTTTCAGGTTCCAGTGTCACCTATATTCCTTGGCTTGTGGCCTCTTCCTCCAACTTCAAACCTCATCATTCCAGTCCCTTCCTTCTGTCGTCACATCTCCTACTGTGTCTGATTCTCACAACTTCTACTTCCCTCTCATAAGGATTGTTGTGATTATATTGGGTCCATCAAGATAATCCAAGAAGGGCGGGCCTGGTGGCTCATGCCTGTAATCCTAGCACTCTGGGAGGCTGAGGTGGGAGGATTGCTTGAGCTCAGGAGTTCAAGATCAGCCTGTGCAAGAAGAGCAAGACCCTGTCTCTACTAAAAATAGAAAAATAGCCTGGTGTGGTGGTGGATGCCTGTATAGTCCCAGCAACTCAGAAGGCTGAGGCAGGAGGATTGCTTGAGCCCAGGAAATTGAGGCTGCTGTGAGCTATGATGGCGCCACTGTACTGGTAGCCCGGGTGACAGAGTGAGACTCTGTCTCAACAAACAAACGAACAAACGTAAGATAATCCAAGAAAATAATCTCCCTATCTCAATATTAATCACAAATTTAATCACATCTACAAAGTCCCTTTTGCCATATAAAATGACATGGACATATTTAGAGGGCCATTATTCAGCCTTCTACAAGGACAGAAAGACTATTACAGCAACTTTCCCTATTTCGCAATTGTACCCAGGATTGGCCCTGACATTCTACATCACTGAGGTCATTGTAGACTATGAGAGAGTGTCTGCCAATGTGACACAGCTAGTAGATGCTGGCAGAGTTGCTGGATTTACCCTACGATATGGCCAGCCCCGCGGGGGAGTTTAAGTTTTGGCCTGGCTAAAGGCAAGAGAATGGACAAAATATTCTTTTCATATCCATTACAGTTCTATAATGATGGCTAACATTTATGAAGACCTTGATAAGTGCCAAGCAACATGCTAAGCACTTTATATGTACTCTCTGTTTAAATGAATTTTTGTTTTTAGGAGAGTGTGGCCATAGTTTTAAAAATTAAGTCATACCAAAAGATTCAGATCAAACAATGACGCTACCCCTCATCACTTCCTCAGTCCCTCAACTCTTAGCAATTTCTACTGGCATTTCCCTTCAATATTTTTAGTAACATATTTATATTGCTATTTCTTAAGTTAGTTTTACACAGTTTCTACTAAATTCTTTTTATTACAGTTGAGAATTTTGCTCTTCCTACTATCTCTTCCCAATTTTTCTAGCGTAATGATATCACAATTTGGGTTTAAATCAATACTCTGTGTTTATACTATTACAACCGTGTAAGTATTGTTCACCACTGAGCCAGGTAGTTTACCATAATTTCGTTTCATTTTTTTGTACGTTGTTTTTTCCTAGAGTTTATAATTATCTGACCCTTTTTTGTTTGCTTGCTGTATACCAATTACAGCTGTCCCTGAGTATACTTGGGGGATTAATTCCAGGACCCCTGCATATACCCAGTCCGTGTATACTCAAGACCCCACAGTCAGCCCTGTGTAATCTAGACATACAAAAAGTCGGCTCTCCGTATATACATCCGGTTAATACTATATTTTCGATCCGCATTTGGTTGAAAAAAATGCATGTATAAGTGGACTCATGGCAGTTCAAAGCCATGTTGGTCAAGGGTCAACTGTACTCTCCCCTACCACAAATACTCCAATTGATCCATCACCTAGCAATGATTTTTGAAACATTAATGTCCATGAGATAATCTATTAGTTCCTTTTTCCTTCATGGTCCTCCACCCTCCTGTCTTCCTATTCCACTTTGAATTCTACTTTTCCTGCTCTTGAGTAGAATCCTACATTGACCTCTTGAAGCTAGGTACAGGCTATAGCCCCAAGACTTCATTTTTGCCATCTTCCCACACTGGATACCACAAGGCCCCGTGGCAGATAAGTGTCAGACCTAGGATTTGAACCCAAGTTTCTCTACATCAAAAACCCACATCCCCAACCACCATGCTATAGGACTTCTATAAGTTTAGAATTCTGAAAAGTGATTATAAAGTTGGAGGAGGAGGTAGCTGCAACATGAAGGTAGTTACTGTTGGTGGTTGCGTTGCTTTTGAAGTTTACACTTAAACACACTTTCGAAACACACAACAGTGCTTGAGGTATTGGGACTTGCCCCTCACACCTGGGATAAACAGCATTCAAACAGGGGATTTTTTTTAACCTTGCAGACATGTCTATGTGAATTCGTTGCCACTTTGGGAATCCTTCTTTCCTACTGTAAGGCTTTGTTCAGAAGCAGCATCTGTTGGCTATGGGGTTTTGTTTTGCTTTACTTTGTTTTTGTTTTTGTCTTTCTTCCTGATTTATTTTCCCTTGTTTTCCCTAAGGTCTGGGAAGTCTCCCAGTGGGCATGTAGCCTGCCCAACCACAGGGACAATGTAGCTTCCATCTGAGTCTAGTACCCCTCTACCCATCCACCCCAGCTCTTTGCGCACATGCACACATAGACACACACACATACACACACAGATGCTCTGAGCACTCGAACCCAACTCTGTTGAAGACAGAGAAGAGATTGGTCAGTGTCACAAGATCTGGGTCTTATCAACCTGTTTGGACTGGAATCATGAGTGTGAGGGGCAGGAGGAGGGGGTGGAAGAGAAGGGAGCTATGAATAGATTTAAAGTTTCTCCAAATTTTCCTAAATGTTATTTTGCATCTTTTCTTTTTCAGTACTCTCAACTCCCCCACAAACATAGACTTATACCATGGAGAAGCCAAACTTACAGTCAGAATTTACCATGTACCTGGGTGAAGCACAAGTACCCCAAAGGGTATCAATCCTTTCAGAAGCAA
>NW_012146208.1:0-1875 GCF_000956105.1 Propithecus coquereli | reverse complement strand
CAGAGACTCCCTGTAAAAAAAAAAAAAAAAAAAAAAATTCCTTAACCCTAAACCTAACCCTAACAGTACGACCCTGTTTACGCTAAAAAAAAAAAAAAAAAAAAAGGCGGGGTTTGGGGGGAAGGTTTTGGCTTCATCATCTCTCCTCAGAATCATTTTCATGCTGCCCTGGCACCAGAATGAAATCTGATGGCTATGCCACGTGTGAGAAAAGGTTTGGCTTATTGGATCCCTCGGCGCAAATGAGAAAAAGCGGTCTCCCTCCCCACCTCGATTTCGCATGCGCACCTGAGCGCACCTCGCCGGAGCGGGGGCACTTTCCGCACCTCCGGTGCATCGCCCGTCTCGGGGGAAACCCAGCAGCGTTCGGCTCTGATACACTTGCACGCCGCCTGGCTTTCCCCACGACCCCCCGCTGCTGACCTCTGTTCTTCCCTGTCCTGTGGCCGCGGTACCTGGGCAGCTCCTTCCCGTCCGCCCCGCCCCGCATCCTCCCAGGGGGTTAAGAGCTCGGGTTGGGGGCAGGGTCTCAGAGCCTCAGACCCCGGCCTGGTGTCAGCTGCCTCGCACGCTTCTTCCTTTTGTTCCTTCCTGATGGCTCTGGGACCCGGTAAAGTTCCCGGGCTGCTACACCTGCTGGGGCAGGCACCGTGGGGACTCCCGAGCTGGAGCCCACCCGAGGTGACGGTTCCCGGAGCCCCCAGGGCCCAGGAGGAGCGGGGACAACCTGCCCACTGTTGCCATCAGTGCCCTGGAAGAGATTAGCTGGCAATAGAATCTCTCTGTTCCTAGAAGTACCAAACCTCTAGGAATCGCAGATTCTCTCTGGTCTGGTGCAAATGATGTCCCAGACTGGTGGGCATGTAGACTCCACCTCAGCCTGCTGGGATCTTCGCTTCCCACCTGGTCTTCCCGTCGCCAGTACTCATTTCTGTCTCCGGGTTTTCTGGTTGCTTGGGCCTCGATTAAAGCAGCTATTTTTATCTTTCTCAAAGCCTGAAAAACTCCTTAGGGCAAGAACACCTTTTTACACATTCCAGAATTCCTTAGAGCTGGAATACCTAACACACACACACACACACACACACACACACACACACACACACACGGCCTGGCTAAACTGTGGACTGCGAGGAGGTTGTTTGTTTACCAATTCATTGTACTTTGGGGAAAATGCAGCAATTTAGTGAAATTTTCACAAGATTAAACAACCGTTGTTTATTCTAATACTTTAGTTTTCTCCCCTTTTGGGGGGTAGTGGTGTTGGTGTTGGTTAAAATACTCTTTCTTTGTGAAGTAATGGTAAAAATATTTCTTTAATTTTATCTTACCCTAAAGTCTTTACTTGGCAATATAAAAAAGCACGCCATCTCATGTTGCTCACCCGGTCATTTATTTTGTTTTTAAGGGTTGTCACTGGCCTTGAGAAGTCCAAAAGGCTGGAAATCATTGTCCCAGGACACAGAGCACAGTCTCCAAAGCAGAACAGACATCAGAAAACAGCAAACTGCCATACGATGCAGCCATTCTGCTCCTGGCTTTGTGCCCAGGGAAACTGTAACCAAAGTACATACATAAAATCTCGTAAATGAATGTTCGTAGCAGCGTTCTTCATGATAGTCAAACAGTGGAAACAGCCCAAACGTCCATGGATGGATGGAAGGATAAACAAAATGTGGTCTGTCCATACGATAGAATATTATCTGGCCGTAAAAAGGAATAAAGTACTGGTACAGGCTACTACATGGATGAACCTAGAAACCATTATGCTAAGTGAAAAAAGCAGGACACAAAAGGCCACATACTGCACGGAATGCCCAGAGTGGGCAAAGCTACAGAAACGAAAAGCAGGATATGGTCGCCAGAGGCTGGGGG
>NW_012146207.1:0-1551 GCF_000956105.1 Propithecus coquereli | reverse complement strand
AGCCCTTATCTCTGTATGGAAACTTTCCCTAAATTAACATACTTAGAAGATTTGGGTATGATTTCACTAATGGAGTAGGCTATTTCCCTAAAACGCCCACTTGCAACATTTCAATGGCAACCTGTTGTAAAACATGACTTATTGCTTAGTGTTCACATAAAGGAGAGGCAGCTACAATGCAAACAATGGAAGACAGAGAATAACAGAAAGAAAGAGAGAGAGAATGAGAGAACAAAAGAGACAGAGAATGAGAGCAAGAGAATGAGAGAAAATAAGAAGAGGGGAGAGAGGAGAGGAAAGGGGAGAGGAAAAGGGAGAGGGAGGGATGGAGGAAGAGGGACAGAGAAAGAGGGAGGAGGAAGGAGAAAGAGGGGAAGAGTAGAAGATCTTGATTTTCATAATTTAGCTTTTATGACTGAATGTTTCTGGGGCACTCAATATTTTGGAACACTGATGAGATAAGTCAACTCATTAGTGAGGCTTTTAGTATTTTATTTCTGGGGTCTCTTTCCTTCTTAATGAGAAAAGAAAAGACTGCTTTGATGAACCAGAGCACAGGATAGACAAAGTAAAAAGATTTTGAAGCTCAAAGCCATTTATTTTTTTGTCCTTTGTGATAGCTGTGATTAAAGGTTAGTTAATGGAAGGCAGAAGGCAGAATCATTAGCTGGCAGGATCACCAATCTCAAATAGTATCAACTACAAGAACTGCCTTTTCACCAAAGGTTATTTTATTTTACCAAAAGGATCCCATTTTTGTAGGTTTAATCTCCTAGACAAATGGCATTTATTAATTAACCATTCTTTAGATTTTATCAATTGAAAATATATATAGCTATCCATCAGAACTTGTGATCAGCAAAAGATAATGAGTGTTCTCATGAATTGATAGAATTCCTAAGGTAAAGCATAGAAACTGGGCATGTTAATTAGCATAAGAAAACTGCTCAAAGATCCCCTTCTTGCCCTTTACTGACTCCAGATGAATTAAGTGTGATCCAAATAATCCCACATAGCTTTCCAATGAAAAAAAAATGTAACTGATAGAGAAATACATCTTCTCTTTATTCACTGAAAAATCATCCAGAAGTCTAAAGCAGAGAGGAAGAGGAGCTAGTAGCAGAGGCGGTGCTACCTGGACCCCACTTTAGGCAGCATGAGAGAGAGGAAAGAACATGGGCTCAGACTAGGCAGACCTGGGGGATGACTGTCAAATTCTATTAACACAAGAATACAACAGCTTGTGCCCTTGGGAAAGTTATTAAATTTCAAGTTTTATCTGAAAATAGGGTAGATACCACCTAATTTAAAGCACTATTAAGAGGATGAGACAAGGAGTATATAAAGCTCCTAGCAGTACTACCCCGCCCCACAACACTTGCTACTCTAAAACCACAATGTCTTTTTGCTTAGCCAAAGCATCCTCTTTACCATCTGCTGGCTGGTAAAACCAGTGGGTGAATACCATTCATGGGTCTAGCCCATAGTATTCCTTTAGCTTCTTGTATTCTTTCACCAAAGTCTTATCTAACATGCAACCTTTAATTATCT
>NW_012146206.1:0-1271 GCF_000956105.1 Propithecus coquereli | reverse complement strand
GTTATGCATGTATTTGTTAATTATCCACCTAAAACAATAGCTCCTAGAGGTGCCCCCTGTTTCTTTAGCCTGCTTTGTCTTCATAGCACTTACCACCACCATTTTATTCATTTATGTATTTTTTTAAAAATTATTTATAGTCTGTTTCCACTAGAGTGAAAGCTCCCTAAGAGCAGGTACCTTGTTTCATTTACTGTTGTATCCTTGGTCCCTAATCCAGTGGCCAGTATGTGACGGCATTAAAGAAATATTGGTTACATCAATGAATAAGTCCGCACCCACTTACAGCCATCTTTCTGAAACACAAGTCACCTCTTTGGATCCAGCGTGGAAGGGAGGCCCCACATCCCTATCCTCCACATCCTGGTCACCCTAGATGTGAGAAGCCAGGAGCTGGTTCACCTCTGTTAGGGGAAGGCCCTTTAATCTCTGGGCACCAGCAATGCGAGTCTATTGAAAGTTGACGTGGGCCATTACAGAGCAGCTGGTGAGAAAATTCACTGCTTGTTCAGTGCTCTGAGTTCACAGAGCACGGTCACGGCCATCAGACCCAGAGGCGAGCCATGCAGACATGCACTGTCTCCCCAGGGGCTCCTGTCCAGACCACTCATGCAGCCTCAGCCCAGGGGGAGCCTGAGCAGACAGCAGCCAACGACCAGAAGTCCCTTCCCTGGAGTCAGGAGAGCCCACTTCTCACGGCGATGAGAAGGGCATGAGCCATGAAGGGGCTGCCTGATACCTCTCTGGACTGGAAACCAACACACCTGACATCCTTGGCCTGTGCTGACACTGCTCATGGACGTGGTGTCAGTTCTCCTCCTTAAAGTGCACGACAGGGCTGTGGCCTCAACTCCTGGCTTGTTCAGGCTCCTTCATCTTCTCCATGTTGAGTCAGGAACACAATGCACTCATTTAAGTCACTATCTTAACTCATACAAATTGCTACTTTTCTGTGTGTGTGGTAAAATATGCATAACATAAAATTACCATCTTAATCATTTTTAAATGTACAGTTCAGTGGCATTAATTACATTCACGCTGTTGTGCGATCATCACCCCCATCCATCTCCAGAACCTTTTCATTTTTCCAAACTGAAACTCCGTGCCCACTGTTATTAAACATCTCCCCATTCCTCCCCTCTCCCCCCAGCCCCTGGTAACCACCATTCTACTTTCTGTCTCTATGAAGTTGACTAGCCTAGGTATCTCCTATAGGTGGAATCACACAGTATTTTTCTTTAATAAGTGATTGGCTTATTTCACGTAGCATA
>NW_012146205.1:0-3047 GCF_000956105.1 Propithecus coquereli | reverse complement strand
AAGACTTCATCGTAAGGAAATAACACAGAAGATTAAGTGAGCTTTAAGTATGAAAGGTATTTATCACACTACATATTTGTAATTACCAAATACTGAAATTATGGCTTTTTATTAAGTATCCCAAGTTTAGCTGGGACTTTATATAAGTCGCCTCCAAGTGCAGAGTAAAAGCATAATCCCTATTAAAACTGACCTTCTTAGCCAGGCGTCGTGGCGCGCACCTGTCGTCCTGACTACTTGGGAGGCTGAGGCAGGAGAATCATTTGAGACCAGGAGTTGGAGGATGTAGTGCGTTACAATGGGACCTGTGATGAGCCACGGCACTCCAGCCTGGTAAACAGAGAGAGATCCTGTCTCAGAAAAAAAAAGCAGAAGACAAACCCAAAAAACAAAACAAAACTAAAAAACCTGACCTTTTTAAAAGCAAAGAAACAGTTTCAGAAAGTTAAATAAGAGGTTCAAACGTAAGATATCTGTTTTCAAACTTTTCATTCTCTCAACTGAATCACTCTGCCTCAAGAAAAATGTCAAACAATATGGGAATGGTTAAGCAAATTACAAGAATCCAGTCAATTAAATATTTCACAGCCTTTAAAAATTACAAATATTATATATTTTGTAGCAACAAGAAAGCATTTCTGTAAGGATGCAGCTTTGTGACATGGACAAAGACTGGAAAGCAAAGCTAGCAAATGGAAAATGATTTTCTAGGCTGCTGGCTCATCCCTGTAATCTGGGAGGCCAAGGAGGATCGCTTGAGGTCAGGAGTTGGAGACCAGCCTGAGCAAGAGCGAGCACTCCTATCTCTACTAAAAAATACAAAGAAAAATTAGCTGAGCAACTATAAATAGAAAAAATTAGATGGGCGTGGTAGCATGCGCCTGTAGTCCTAGCTACTCGGGAGCTGAGGCAGGAGGATCTTTCGAGCCGAGGAGTTTTAGGTTGCTGTGAGCTAGGCTGACGCCATGACACTCTAGCCAGGGCAACAGAGTGGGACTCTGCTCAAAAAAAAAAGATTTTCTAGGATGGTGAGATTTGGGATAATTTCCTTTCATATCTGTTATTATTGGGTAATAAACTTATATAAACAGATATAATTAATTGTAACATTCAAATACAATTTGTTGAATGGGATCTCTAGTTTAGCTCTTTAAACTGAAAATGTACAATTAATAATATTCCTGCTGTTTCTGGTTAAGATACAAATATAAATAATGTTTTTAAATTATTTACCTATCAGCTAAGAGAAGCATAAAATAATTGAATTTCTATTTTAATATGTGACTTTTTAAGTTAAAAAAATGTACACTATTTTCTAACACTATAGTTATGAAAAAAAATGTGCACTAAACCTCACCAAAGCTGCAGATTCAGTAGTACACTAAAAGACAGTAACTGGCATAGAAGTTACTGCAGCCCTTTTAAGAAGGCTTTAAAACAGTGATCATTAAAATATAAAGCTGCAAAAGTTTAAAAACAAAAATGATGTTAAAGATAATACAACAAAATGCCCAAGTAATAAAGCTGTCTTGCAAGGGGTGGTCCCCAAAAAATACGGTGTAAAAAGAAACTAACCCTCAGTGAATGCAATATCTCAATTGACACGGAGCTTGGCACGTTTCAAGGCATTCAGACTTACATTATCTCACTTGACTGTCACAGGAACCTTATGGCGTAATTTTATGAATGGGAAGCTCGGGATCAAGAGGTTAAGCGACTTGCCCAAGGTCACTCAAGAAATCAGTGGTGCTGCTATACCTAGAAGGGTGCACTTCACCTGACCCTTTCCACTACATTATCTAACCTCCCCAACTGTGGCATTATGACAGTAGAAGAGCAAGGATCAGACTCATGTTAAGTACCCGACACTACCCCTGCTCTGCCGAGGCGTGGACTTGCCTCTGAAAGCTTTCCCTAACAGCTCAGTCACAGAGGAGGAAGTTGTGCCCGCGAGACAGGCCACAGATCAGCCCAGAGAAGTGACAAGGCTGACAAGCGCAGCTCCCAGTGGACCAATCTGCATTCCCAGGAGCCCCTCCAGACCTGGCGCCGGCGAGACTGGTCTTGAACCGTATTGAAAAGCCTCCCAGTGAGTTTCGCCCCCTCCTGGGCGCGAGGAACGAGCTTGGGAATGAGCCAGAGGGCGGCGGGCCACTCGAGCCGGCCATGTGTCCAGCCCGTCACGCCCGCCTCGTCTCAGCCGGCTCCTCATGCCTCGACCGCAGCCAGAGGCCCAGCTGAGTATCCGACGAAAAGGCAGCCTTGGCGGCAACCACCACCACGGCACCACACCGAAGCTCCCCGGCGTGGCACTCGCCGTCAGACCTCCGCCCCACCCCTCCAGCTGGGCCTCTCACGACGCCGTCCGCGCCTCTGGCCAGTTCCCGGGGCTCGGCCTGCCACAGTCTGTCTGCCCGCCCGCCGCCACCGCCAGCCCGGCGTCCTTACTTCATTTAGCTGGCGCTCCGCGGCCTCACGCAGGGCTGGGTCCATGGTGCCCCGCAGGGCCTCGATAATGGTATTGGGGTCCATCGCTGCGCGGACTCGGTCAAACCAGGAGCTCAGGAGCTACTGGGCCAGGAATAGCGCCACTCACTGCGCACATGGACCCGCCGCGCTCCGCAGCGGCAACCGGCGCGAAAGGAAAGAGAAGCGCCAAGGCCCCGGATAGAACCTCTTCGCCCCGGCGTGGAGGCGGGAGATGCTCCGGCCACTTCCTGTCAGCGCGTTTGCGGAGCACCTTGGGAGATGTAGTCCACAAACGCGGCTCGCAGCCCACGTGGCTGTCTGAGCTGTCACTCCACAGAAGAGTCTTGCTATTCAAAAGGAAAAATGTTCAAATTCCACAGAAAGAAAATTAAAACAATCAATTACAAATGTTTCACATAATATGTGTATGGGGAACATAAAGGGAATCTGATGCAATGTGTGATTAAATTCATTGCTAGTAGCTGTGTAATTGAAGGAAACTTTTTGAAAAGCAATTTGACATGTGTTTCTAAATGCCATAAAAATGTATATACTCTTTGACCCAGTAATCCCATTTA
>NW_012146204.1:0-1014 GCF_000956105.1 Propithecus coquereli | reverse complement strand
CAAGAAATAAAATAATTTAAGAATACAACAAATATATTACTGTTCTAAGCAGAAAAATTGATGTGTTAGTTTGAGGGAATATTGGAGGTAAAGGAATAAAATCAGATTTTACTTTTATTGCAAAAAGGAAGTGGACTAAGTTGAAAGCTTACCTTACTTGTACTATTTTGACATTTGCTATACTTACCCTCTCTAAGACTTGGGGTGACCTATAAGTAACCCTTGGGCAGAGCTCCTCCAGTCTGAACCCAGGACAAAGGAACCCCGACCTCTTCTGGAAGACTCTGTTCACCTTTAGTGTTTCTCCTGTTTTAAGGTACTTGTGTTACCAACAATGTGCTGTGTCCTCTTAGCATTTGTTAAACTAGGCTGCACATCCCACCTCCTTTGCCCCTTTGTGTTTTCAAATGCACCTGTGAATATAATCGCAAAACACCAGACTAGACCCTGCTCTCCTCAGTCCTAATGGAAGGCTATGAAAGTCCATGGACTTTTGAGTCAGATAAACGTGGATTCAAAGTCTGGATCCACTACTAACTACGTCGCAGTTTTGATCTGGAGCTTGGTAATAGGGAGCAGAGACAGCTCAAGGCAGAGAGTTTGTGTTGGGATTCGCAAGGAGCCAAATCTCAGGGAAAACCAGGGGCAGAAACCACAGTGGTGCTGGGTCTTGTTGAGCCTGAAACCAGAGCTCTGCTAGATCAGGGCAATGCTGGAGACCCCCAGGGCTTGTGGAACTGCCATTTGGTGATTCTTGTGAATCTGGTCCATTCCCCCACCTGCTCTAATTACCTGTCTGACTTCTCTTTGATTGAAATCATCCTTGTCCCCTTTTCAGTTTTTCTAAGAGGTATGATCATTGGCTCAAGTCACTTTGTTTTTAATACCAGACCATAAGTCAATAGTTGCTAGCCAGCCCGTGGTTGCTTTTCCCTGTCAACCATCCTTGGTCTAATCACCTATGGCCAGATGAAGAGGGCAAGGGAGGAACAGGATCATGTGACACAAATATGG
>NW_012146203.1:0-1328 GCF_000956105.1 Propithecus coquereli | reverse complement strand
GAATGGCTTTTGTAAATGTTGGTGCAAATAACCAGGTACAAACACAGAGATGTTGAATTTGGTTTTCTATATATGAATTTGGACCTTTTTTTTGTCATTTTTTGGAAGGAAGGGTACATGTGCAGATTTGTTAGATGGATAAATTGCATAGTGCTGAAGTCTGGGCTTTTTATTTAACCCTCACCTAGTTAGTGTATTAGTATGTACGCATTAGGTAATTTCTCATCCCATACTCCTCTCCCACCTTCCCACCCTCCTACACTTCCAAGTCTCTAATGTCTATTATCCCACTCTCCATTGACTTGGACTTTAAATGATGAGTCTTATTTGGAAAAATGTATTTGGGGTTCAATAACATATAGCTGATTATGCAATATCCTAATTTATCTAGCATATCTTTAAGAGCTTAAAAAGACATTGCTGAAATTTTCTATTTTCTTTTTCACTCTCTAAGTGTAAACTGTTATGTATTATCAGTGCTTATCTAGGATTTAGTTTTTTGAGCACTAAAGAAAGAATCAGGTCAAAAAAGAGAGGTTTATTAATAAGGTTTGTATTAGCTTAGGAGTGAGAGAGAAGACATATTTTCCATTTCTTTAAAGCCTTGATAGTACCAGGCATAATGGTAATTGTGAAATCTCCAAAGGAGAAATGAGATTCTGAAAATCAAATACATTACTTTCAATTTGCATTATTCCTGTGTAAGAATCCCTGCAGAGCCTGGTACAGAAGAGTGTGGTACGAACTTGTAGCTGCCTTTAGGAAGCTACCAGCAGGAAGCCTTCAACAGCTATTCATAAGCCACTATGCTATGCTTTAAATCTCTACCACCACCTCAGAAAAGCATTTCCAAAACTTAAGTAAAGCTGGGCTTCCCCCACCTCCTTTATAGCACTTGTTACAATCTCCTATCAGTAATTATCTCAATGGAATGCAACTGTCTGGTTGTATGTCTGGTCTCTGTTCTCTGTCTGGCTCAGAGCTTTTCTTTATTGGGGACACTGTCTCAATGCCTTCAGCCTTTTTAGCATCCAGTAGAATGCCTAGCTAATATTTCAGGTTCTTCTTAAAATTGGGTTCAACTGGTGAATGGAGAGTGAACCCTATACCAAATGAATAGCCAGATTCCCACCTAGTTTTAAGGAGAGAGATCACACTTCTGTGGGGTCAGACTGGCCTGAATTCCTAGCTTTGCCAGAAGCACCCCACTCCACACTTCAAATCTCAATTTTATGAATTATCAAGGTAAAATAACATATTTTTCTCAAAGGCTTAATTTGATGATTAATTGAAAGTATGTATTTAGAGCCTGCAGCTGTGAAAGTTGT
>NW_012146202.1:22841-23153 GCF_000956105.1 Propithecus coquereli | reverse complement strand
TTTTAGAAGGTTGGGGAGAGGTGAAAAGGATGAAAATTCCTAGGTTTGACAAAGACGTTTGGTTTCTCTGATCTCACTGCTGTCTCGTGTGTGACAGAATCATCACTTCTTGACCACTCAAAGGCCTTCTGCCCTTCCAACTGTCCAATCCCCCCACTGCACAAAATTGTATCTTTGTAATGTAATACACAAAAATGAACCAATTCATACACAAAGTTCAAACTCGCTGTCTTGATTTTATCAATATTTTAATCTGAGGAAGCAGATCAAAGTGGATTTTCTCTCTTTAGGCACAAAGACTTCAGAATAAAA
>NW_012146202.1:19796-20778 GCF_000956105.1 Propithecus coquereli | reverse complement strand
TTTTAAGCTAAGTTTGTAGTAATTTGTTACACAGCAATAGAAAACTAATTCATAGTTCAATGTGTCAATATTTCTCTTTGTGACTTCTGATTTTTTTGTGTGTTTTGTTAAAAACAGTCACCTTATATCAAAATCACGAAGACAACATTTTGTATTTTTCTTGGTATTTTATTGATTTGCTTTCATGTTTACAACTACCATCAAAATTATTCTCAGATTGTATGGTTTCCTAGGTGGAAATTTCAAACATTTCTATGGATAGTTTTTATATGTAATAAATGAATTTAATGATGTCACTGGGGATGCCAGTTAGAATAACATTTAAAAATTAAATACACTAAAAATAACTGTAACAAAAGATATGCAAGTTCTCTGTGCAGAAAAGCATAGATCATTATTGAGAAAAAGAAATAAGAACAAAATATAGAGAGATATAGTTTATGTCATTTCATTGTGGATGAACTATCCCACTGTATACTTTGCCAATTAATTACAAAATGCTCTATAGATTCATTGCAAACCAGTGAAAATCAAAGTAGTTTTGTTGTTGTTATTATGATTTTTGTTTATTTTATTTTATTTTTGAATTAATTATGAAGTTTATATGGAATTAAAAATCACCAAGTTTAGACCAGACACCCTTGCATAGCAAATTCTGGAGGACAAATTATATAGTTACTATCCAGAAGAGGACAGTGGTTCACTGTTGGTTCCTGCGACAAGGGGATAAGTTGTTTTTACAGATTTTAAACTGCATTAAAAGTGACAAAATGTTGGCTGCTTTTTATCATTAACATGCACTGACAATTCTAAACAAAAATCAGTGACAATGTATTGTATCCCAACTTCCACCATTTTCCCCCTTGTGATGCTGATGAGTTTTTATTAAAAAGTAAGTCAATCAAGATGGGATGGTAGTAGCACAAAGGTAGACAGATATCCAATAGGATCAATTAAGAGTCCAGAACAAGCACAATCATAT
>NW_012146202.1:6165-7121 GCF_000956105.1 Propithecus coquereli | reverse complement strand
AGTTGCTTTGTCAGGGTGAAAAAAATAAAAGTTGAGAAAGAGCCTTAGATGACTTTTTAATTGAGTAAGAGTGGAAATCTGCATTTTTTATCAGTATACCTAATGTGTGTTTTAAAACTATCCGTGTTTGATAGGTTTTTGCTTGCTCCCCTGATTCATTCTATGTCTTTTTATCTGCCTGCCTCTTTGTCCTGGGAAGCTGGCTCTGGGCAATAGATTAGGCTTGGCTCACGGGAGGCATTGCAGATCAGAGAGGAAAGACAGAGCACCCAGGAGTTCTTATTTCCCCTGGTCCATCCCTGCTTGGTTTTGCAGCGTCTGTATTCCTTTACCAATGTCAGAGCACCCAGCTGGGGTCCCTTTTCCAGAGCTAGAGCACTGTCTGAGTTCACCTAACCACTTCTATTTGCCTCTCTGGATGGTGAGGCTGCTTCTAATACGTGGGTTCTTTGCTGTCTTTTGATAGTTCTTTGATACTTCCTTAACTTTATACATACTCCATTAATTAAACTTAAAACTCCACTTATTCTTTGTGTTTGCCATCTGTTTATTGCCTGGACAGTGACTGACAAACTGTAGAATCTCCAAATTAGAAAAAGTTAATATGGCAAAATGAAACAACAAATACAATGCTCTGTCTATAAAATTATATATTTATGGAGTACACATATAAGCTCAATTCATTTGAGCAAACTTTGTTTTTCATACAATTCTACAATACATTCAGTCCTAAATACATTATTTAAATGGTATATTCACCCCCAAATTCTGAAATATAAAGATTTCTTTTTTCTAAGGACAAACTAAAGAGTACAATGTTTCCTTTAGGAAGAGAGAAGGGGATTAGGGGTAAGACCACTAGGTTTCAGATTCCTGCTTTGCCATTTATTGTCTGTATGAATTTGAAAAACTTTTATAAACTTTATGTAGCATAGTATTTAATACATTACTCTATA
>NW_012146202.1:4293-6115 GCF_000956105.1 Propithecus coquereli | reverse complement strand
ATCAGTTGTAATTTCTTCTTTTTCATTCCCGATAGAGCTTATTAGAGTCTTTTCTTTTCTGCTTCTCATTAATCAGCAAGAGGTGTATCAATTTCATTTATTTTTTCAAAGAATCAACTTTTTGTTTTATTAATCTTCTGTATAGTTTTTTTGTTATTGATTTCGTTTAGTTCTGCTCGATCTTTGTTATTTCTTTTTTTCTGCTGGGTTTGGGATTGGTTTGCTCATCCTTTTCCAGTTCTTTGAGATGATTCATTAGATTGTTGATTTGTGATCTTTCTGTCTTTTGTATGTAGGCATTTATGGATATAAATTTTCCTCTCAGGACTGCTTTAGCTGTGTCCCACAGATTTTGATAACTTGTGTCTTCTTTATCATTTAGTGAAAAGAATCTTTTGATTTCCATCTTAATTTCCTCCTTAACATAATAATCATTCAGCAGAAGGTTGTTTAGTTTCCATAACTTTGTGTAGAGATGAGAGTTTCGTTTCTGTTGGAGCTGATTTCTAATTCTATTCCACTGTGGTCTGAGAAGATGCATGGTATAATTTCTATTTCTTTAAATTTGTTGAGACATGCTTTGTGGCTTATGATATGGTCAATCTTAGAGAATGCCCCATGAGCTGATCAGAAAAGTGTATATTCAGTGGTTTTTGGGTAGAACGTTCTGTAAATCTCAGGCCCATTTGTTCTAGAATTCTGTTTAGGTTTATTGTTTCTTTGTTTATTTTCTGTTTGGAGGATCTGTCCTCTTCTGTCAGAGGGATATTGAAATCTATGGCTATTATGGTGTTGCTCTTTATCATTTTGTTTAGATCAAGTAGAATTTGCTTTATAAATCTGGGTGCACCTGACTTAGGTGCATAAATATTTAGGATTATGTCTTCTTGTTGAATTGTACCCTTCACCATTATATAGTCACCATCTTTGTCTTTCATTACTTTTGTTGAATTGAAGACTAAGTTATCTGAAATCAGAACTGTTGTTACACCAGCTTTCTTTTGGCTTCTGTTTGCATGAAGTATTGTTTTCCATCCCTTCACCTTGAGTCTGAATGCATCCTTGCGGGTTAGATGTGTTTCTTGAAGTCAGCGGATACTTGGCTTGTGTATATTTATCCATTCGGCCAGCCTATGTCTCTTTAGTGGGCAGTTCAAGCCATTCACATTTATTGAAAGAATTGATAAGTGGAGCAGATTTCTGTTCATCCTGTTGAGTTGAACATTGTTGTTTTGTTTTCTCTCTTGAATCATTACTACAGTATCTGGCCTTTGACCTTTAGCTTTTGGATGATTTTACACTGGTGAGTGTTTATTGTGCTGATCTGTGTGTAACACTGTTCTGAGTACTTCCTGGAGGGCAGGTCTTGTCTTGATGAATTCCCTCAGTCTTTGCTTGTCCCCAAACAATTTATTACAAAGTACATCATGGCAATTTTGTTTTATTTTATTTTACTTTATTATTTTTTTTGAGACAGTCTCACTCTGTCTCCATGGCATCAGCCTAGCTCACAGCAATCTCAAACTCCTGGGCTCAAGCGATCCTCCTGCCTCAGCCTGCCTAGTAGCTGGTACTACAGGCATGCGCCACCATGCCCGGCTAATTTTTCTATTTTTAGTAGAGACAAGTTTTGCTCTTGCTCAGGCTCCTAAACTCAAGTGATCCTCCAGACCTGGACTCAGAGAGTGCTAGGATTATAGGCATGAGCCACCACATCTGGCGGATTGTGGTAATTTTAAAGGTAAACTTATTTGATTTCATATATATAGAATTGATTTATTTCCATATTTTGTCTTGAAAACTAAAAGGAAAAAATAGTTAA
>NW_012146202.1:2400-2805 GCF_000956105.1 Propithecus coquereli | reverse complement strand
ATAATAGCATCAATTAAGTAAGAAAGTTAATACAAATCACTTAACATGTGCTTATTATCAATGTTATTTATTTTTCTTTCTTTCCATTAGTCATGAACATCTCAGGTTATTTTATGAGTGAAATATGTAGAAAGAGCAGTTGTGTGACTGTACATTACACAGGAAACAAATAATAAAAGACAAATGCTTTTGCAATGTAGGAGTTTTGCATCACAATTGAAGGCAAATTTGACTCTAGAATTAATTTTTTTCTTCTGAAAAAGCCACTTTTCAAATAATAAAATAAATGGCATTCTCATTTATTCACTCATTTGTAAGTCATTTGATTTAAATGGATTTTAAGTCATTTCTTTTAGCAAATTCTTACATATCTTGATTATATCCAAACTTCTCTATTCTCTATAT
>NW_012146202.1:1798-2099 GCF_000956105.1 Propithecus coquereli | reverse complement strand
ATTACTTGCACAGCTTTCTAAAAAGCCAAAGATTTATGCACAAATAACCAATCTATAAGCTTTTCTCATTTTTGAAAATAAAATATCTTAGAGATATTTTATCTCTAAGAATATAATGAAAATTATACTTTCAAGATTAAAATAATAACAATAAAATACAAAACAGATATATTAAATGCTTAACAGTTTATTATTGAAGAATTAGAAGTTGCTTTGTCAGGGTGAAAAAAATAAAAGTTGAGAAAGAGCCTTAGATGACTTTTTAATTGAGTAAGAGTGGAAATCTGCATTTTTTATCAGT
>NW_012146202.1:0-569 GCF_000956105.1 Propithecus coquereli | reverse complement strand
CCTATATAAAAGATTTATTCTAAGAGATTGGTTTATGCACTTATAGAGACGAAAAGTCCCAAGATCCACAGTCAGTAAGGTGAAGGCCCAGGAGAACCAATGGTATAAGTCACAATCTGAAGGCCCACAAGCTCAAGACTCAGGAAGAGCCATTTTTTTTACTGCAAGTCCAAAGACCGGAAAAGACTGATGTCCCAGCACAAGTGCTTGGGCTGGAGAAGCTTCTTCTTACTCAGCCTTTTTATTCTGTTTAGACCTTTGATTGATTGGGTGAGGCCCACCCACAGCAGAGAGGGCCATCTTCTTTACTCAGTCTACTGATTCATATGTTAATCTCACCCAGAAACATCCTCACAGGAGCATCCAAATCTGTGGCCAAATGTCTGGGCACCCCGTAGCCCAGTCAACACGTAAGATTAATCATCACAGCTTAGTAGATGTAATCATGTAGCTTTTAGAAGTTCTTTCAGCTTGTTTTCATTTCATACATAAAATAGGTTGCCAGAAAGTGAAGATGGCATGTGGTGTTTACAATTTGAGGAGAGGAAGAGAAAGTATGAAAAAAAAAT
>NW_012146201.1:0-1102 GCF_000956105.1 Propithecus coquereli | reverse complement strand
GGCTATCAACAATGTTTGGTTGCTTGGTAGATTCTTTTAAATATTTCTTGTACTTGTTAGAGTTATTTTAACTTTTTTCAATGAATGTAGATTATTACAAAAATTGATTTTTTTAAAACATAAAGTCAAACATGCTAATCTATCAAAAGATTATGAGAACTCCAAAATGAGATTACTGCAAGTAGAAAGTATAAGTAAAATTTAATAGGTATTTTGGAGATAAAAGTAGCTATGCTTGATGCTTTAATCTAATATAAGCACTAAGATACTGAGAGTTCAGTACAAATTCCAAGGTATCTGCTTTGGGTGAGTAGATCGGTCAGTGGGTAAAGGAGAAAACAGGTGGTGCACAGATGCAGATGGGATGGAAGAAGTGGGGAGAAAGATGAATTTGAGGTGCTCCATGAACATTTATGAGAAGATATTCAATTGAATGTCTGGACCTGGAGCTCTGAGTAGAGTATGAAGTTAGAGATATAATTTGGGGCACCATCAGAATATATTAATTTGTATAATTCTCATCAATGATATTGTGATATATATTCTATTAACTTTTGGCTTAAAATACAATAATTTTACTAAGCGTTATGAACTGAATTATCTCTCCTCCCAAACTTATCTGTTGAAGTTCTAACATTCAATATGACCATGTTTGGAAAAAGGGCTTTTAAGAAGACAGTTAAGGTTAAATTAAGTCATAAAAGTGGGCCCCTGATCCAATAGGACTGGTGTCCTTATAAGAAGAACAGCCACCGGAGTTCTCTGTCTCTGTCTCTGTCTCTGTCTCTCTTTCTCCATGTACACACAGAGGAAAGACCATGTGAGGACATGGTGAGAAGTCAGCCATCTGCAAGCCAGGAAGAGAGGCCTCATCAAAACCCAACCATGCTGACACCTTGATCTTGGACTTCCAACTTCTAGAAGTAAAAGAAAATATATTTCTGTTTTCTTATTTTTTTGAGACAGAGTCTCACTGTGTTGCCCGGGGTAGAGTGCCGTGGCGACATCCTAGCTCACAGCAACCTCCAACTCCTGGGCTCAAGCGATCCTTCTGCCTCAGCCTCCCAAGTAGCTGGGACTACAGGCATGCGCCACCATGCCC
>NW_012146200.1:0-1875 GCF_000956105.1 Propithecus coquereli | reverse complement strand
TTTTCATTGGTTTGAAAAACAGGAGGAAAAAGCTACGGCATAGCTTTTGCCTAATACAGATTCTTATGATCTCATTGGAGCGTGACCTGGGAATCTCTCCTAGTAAAAAAAGTGCCTTGTCAGATCTTACCTCCTCATAAATACTACACATGCACACACACACATGCATGTGTACACATAAAAGCACATACACACACGCACACACACAAAAGCATACATGCACACCCCCACAATTTACTAGATCCATACAATATAGATCATTTCCTAGATAGATGGATATGAGTTCTGTGCTGAAGACGGAGAATGAGAGTAATGCCTGCCCGTCCCCGGCTCTTCTCACGTGGACTCACTCTATGCCTCCTGAGCACTAGGGGCTCTATGTTGCATGAAATTACACTGAAGAAAGTACAAACACCGGAAGCTGGGTTGCAGAGACACAAGCCTACTTTTGCTTTTAGTTCACGAGTTGACTCTGCCTACATTCAGTCTCTAAATCCATCTCTAAAATTCCTCACCTACTTAATCTTCACCCCATGTGCTCTCTTTATCCATTACGAAGCTTTACAATTTTGCCAGCTGGTCAGGGATCTAGACAAAAGCAAAAATATATTTTCTTTTTTTTTTTAAGCAAGCAAACATCACGCATTTAGGACAGCAGGTCCCCATCACATTATTTCTCTTTCAAAAGAATATCTATTTTCTCCTTGAGACATACCCATGTGTCATCAGCAAAGCCTCAGACCACACTTTGAAAGTTGTAACGGATGCCAATCCCATTTTACAGTGAGAAAAACTGGGGTCCAGTCAGAGTAAATGACTTGTCCAAAGTTGACAGTAGAATCGGGACTTGATCCCAGGTCTTTGGTGTCCAAGTCCAACAAATTCACCATTACCTCATATTCAGCCACATATGTCTCATAAATCTCAGGAACAAAAATAACCTGCACAGAAATTAGGAGTGATTTGTTTGTTCTTTTAAACAGAAGTTGATTTTTTTTATTCCTAGAAATGGGAATTATATTTTATTTTCTGACAAAATCTTTAACATGATTACCTTACTGTGAAATTCTTATATAGATTATCAGCTTTGTTGCCTTCACAATAAAAATAAACAGCTATAATGCAAGATCTTTAAATTCACTTTGAGTTTAAGGGTGACATCTAAAACATGTCAAATATCTGTGCTACAATGGTCTGAACAACTAAACATATTTTTTTTAATCTGGGTGTGGGTGTCAATGCAAAACAATAAAGAAGCTGAGGACAGAGTGCAGGCAAGATCTTGGATGACTGCTCATTTCACAGATGAGGAAAATGTGGCCAGAAAAGGATTAGAACATCACTTCATAGCCAGTTAATATCAGATCCAATAGTCTTACCATTAAATCATCCTGATTTATTGTCACGTTTACATCAGGATTTGGCTATTAGTGTTGTCACTGTCAATTTGATAGCCAATTTTGATATTCAAAAAGACAAGACCTCTACAGGTGCACAGGGTCCGAGGAAATTTCCTAGAATGAGAAGGGCCACCAGTCTGCTAAGAGAAAATAAATTTTTCTTTTGATGGATTTTATCTCATCTATCCACTCTCACACACTGACAGCTTTTTCAAATTTACAGTTTAAAAAAGTTCACTAAGAGGTTAAATACTTTTCATTTGTATGCCTAAGAACAGAATAGAGTAGCAGATAAATTAAAAGGAAAATAAGTTATTTGGGTCAGTTATTTCCACCAGTTAATTTCCGAGTACTTTCTGACAGAGTGATGAGATCAAGTATAAGGAAATGATAATAGTTTTTATTATAATAATTTAATTTTGAGCACCCAAACATTTCCAAATACCTAACATAGTTTAATTATGCCTTACATCTA
>NW_012146199.1:0-1733 GCF_000956105.1 Propithecus coquereli | reverse complement strand
ATATAAAGAATGTTTATTTTTAATAGTACATACAGGATTACTTTACCAAAGACTTTTTGGGTAGTAAGCCTCCTTTTTTGCAAAAATGTATTCAAGTGTGGACATTAATAATGTAAAGGACATAGAAGATGGTGAAGCCTGTGCAAGGCTGTGCTCATGGACTTGAATTAGGTTAGTTGGTTGTGTAGTTTGCTCAGGCAGAGTCAGACCGGCAGCTCCGTTTGCCGACTCCCCTTAAAGGCCTCTTCCTTCGCTGTGACAGGCAGGTCTTTCTGCTGGGAATTGGTAAAGGTTTGTGCTGTGATTCTTCTAGGATAGTTGCCCTGCTCTTTAGTTGGTTTCCTACCAAAACTGGAGTTTGGGGAATCTCATGGCCAGACAGACCCCCTAAAATTTCATGATCCTGCCTTAAGGTAGAGGGCAGAAAGCCTCTGGGTTTTCTAGGACTTACTGGGGAGCTTCTGGGCCCTAGTTTGGACTTGGGTGCTGGCAGTGCTGTCTCTGCCACTCTGCCACTGCCCAGAAGGACGCCTCGTGGTGGCAGGCACCGTGCATGCTCTAGACACCGTGCCTGTGGGAAGCATTGTCAGCAGGAATCCTGTTAAAAATGGTGTTCAGGACATGTGCCCGTTTCCATGGGAGTCTGAGCTTCCAGGTGATGCTCTGATAAGAACATCCTAGCAGAAGCTTATTATGGTCAAAAATTCAAATTTTAACTTTTCTTTAACATATTTTATTCATTTTTCCTCTTACTATAATAGAGATGACGTGGTTATAGAAAATTTGGAGGGCTGGGCGCGGTGGCTCACACCTGTAATCCTAGCTCTCTGGGAGGCCGAGGCGGGCAGATTGTTTGAGCTCAGGAGTTCGAGACCAGCCTGAGCAAGAGCGAGACCCCGTCTCTACTAAAAATAGAAAGAAATTAATTGGACAACTAAAAATATATAGAGAAATTAGCCGGGCATGGTGGCGCATGCCTGTAGTCCCAGCTACTTGGGAGGCTGAGGCAGGAGAATCACTTGAGGTCAGGAGTTCAAGACCAGCCTGGGCAACATAGTGAGATCCCATCTCTACCAAAAATAAAAAACAAATTAGGTAATCTCAGTGGTGTGGCCTGTAGTCCCAGCTACTTGGAAGACTGAGGTAGAAGGATCGCTTGAACCCAGGAGTTTGAGGCTGCAGTGAGCTGTGATCGCGCCACTTCACTCCAGCCTGGGTGACAGAGCGAGACCCTGCCTCTTAAAAAAAAAAAAAAATCCCTATTGCACTGGTTAGGGCATCCTGGTATTGACTAGAAGTGGTGAAAGAAGACATTTTTGCTCACACCTAATCTTAGGGCATAACCATTTACTCCATTACAGAGGTCAGTGCTAAGTTTTCTCGTGGATGCCTTTTTTAGGACTTACCTTCTATTCTTAGTTTGCTTAGGATATTTTTTCCATGAATACATACTGAATTTATCAGCTGCCTTTTCTGTATTTATCGAGGTGATTATATGGCTTTTCTTTTTTCATCTGTTGATAACAGTGAATTATATTAATTGATTTTTGAGTGTTGAACCAGCCTTTCATCCCCTAGGACAAATACCAGTTGGTTGTGATTATTATTTTTTTATATATTGATAGAATCAGTTTCCTAACATTAAATATATTGTTGATGATTTTTGCATCAACGTTCTTGACGGGTATTAGTCTGTAGTTTTTTTTAATCATTTATTTTTCTTGTTTTGGTTT
>NW_012146198.1:0-1629 GCF_000956105.1 Propithecus coquereli | reverse complement strand
AGATGTTCATAACTAACTTACTTATAATTACAAAAAAAAAACTGGAAACAAATTGTGCAACAGGGTTTATGATGTACCCATACAACGGAAGTTTATGTAGCCATTAAAAATGATGTTTTCAAAGCATTTTTAATGACACTGAATGAAAACAAAAGAATTTTTAATGACATTAAGTGGGAAAAAAAGCAAGACGCAAAACTATGTGGTACACATTTGCGATCAAATATTTTAAACCAAGATAAGAGAAGTGTGAATGTGTAGAGAAAAAATAATGAAAAGAAACACATCAAAATGTTCACAGTCATCAGGGCCGAGTGGTGAGATTAAGGCTGACTTTCTTTTCTACTTGCATTAGCTTTAGTTTTAGAATGAGCTTGCATTAATTTATAATCTGGAAATAAAATAGATTGGGCGTTTTGGTTTTTTTTTTTATAATTACCCTGTAGCCCAAGAGGCTGGTCCATTTTCTCAGTCTGCACCCTCCCTACTTTGCTCTGGCCCCACCATGCTCCTTCTTGGTGACTTCTGCTCCACCCACCTCCATCTGCTTCTGCTTTCTGCTTGTCGACCCCAGAGATCCACGTTCATGATGTGCATCTTTCAAGGGACCCCTCAACGTCACATTTGTGAGGATGGAAGTGCCTCATCTGAATTTCCTACCTCTAAATAGAGTAACCGAGTGAAAATCCGCATTCCCCGATTGTCTTAGAATGTTTTTCTCCTCCCCGCCCCTGGGTGAAAGGCAAAGTCTATGTGGATTGAGAATTCATTCAAATAATGTTTATTGAGTGTCCGCCACGTGCAGGCCCTCTTCGGACAGGATACAAGAGACAAGGTACCCTACCCTCAGGGAACTGGCATTCTGATGGTGGCGATAGAGAACAAATAATCACACAAACGAGAAGAATATCAGCTCTGATAAGCGTCGTGCTCAGCGGACTTGGTGACTGCCCGAGATGGTTATTCTCCAGGTCTGGGACAGCAAAGCCATGAGGGAATGTGCAGGAGGTGCCTCACTGCCAAGATGTTTAGAAAAGCCCAGCTTCTTCAGGGCTCGTGCATTGCTGGTGCGTGCTAGAAGATGCCGAGGCTTCTCAAGAAGAGAGCTGCAGGGAACTTGTAACGACAGACAAGCTCACAAGCTCACACGGGCAGTGATCTATTCTTTCCAGAATATTCCCTCCATCCCCTGCCAAGTGATACGAGTTAGGAGAGACTGGACGAGGATTGTGATGGGATTTTTGAGACTCAACTCTTCTAAATGGGCTCTAGGGGGCCTGTTGCTTGCCTCTCATGTAGATTGCCGTTGGTTTTTGTCTTTTGTTTTTTCAAAAAAATAATAAAAGCTTTAAAATCACTATAAGCCATAATGGCTTTATCTTGTTACGTTTCCTCAGCAAATAACTTAGGATCTAAAAGTCCTGGGAGCAGAAATGGAATGTACGACCTAAGACAGAGAGTAACAGGGATGCAAAGAGAAGAGAGAATCTCAAACTCAGTCTGTTTTCCCCACAGCACACTGCCCTCCACCCACACACACGCTCTCACACCCATCCTCTCATCCCAAATAATTTATGGTGTTGCCTGAGCACCCATTCCGAAAATTTTCCAACCTTTCTGTAATTTACA
>NW_012146197.1:0-2016 GCF_000956105.1 Propithecus coquereli | reverse complement strand
AAAAAAAAAAAAAAAAAAAAAAAGGCAGAATTTGCATGGCTCTTGAATAGGTGCCATCAGTTCAAATGGCATATTTCTGGGTGCTTGTCTCTCTTTGATGACTTAATTTGTCCATGATGAGTCATAATTACTACTGGGTACATTGGTTCCTAATCACTGTTATAGTAGAATGATGTATGCCTTTCCAAAGAACTACTCATGAAACCCCTACAGTCTGTTATGTAAGTTGATTTCATATATATCCATTAATGATCATTTTTTGTAAATAAAATTTTGATGTTATTTCTTACCGAAGTCATTCTAATATCTTTAGCAGTTCTAGTAGATAACTATTGGGTTGTTTGGTTTTAATTTTATTTATTTATTTTTGTTTTATTTATTCCTGTCAGATTCCATTTCTCCAAACTTTCTGGAAAGAGCATCCATCTCCTTTTTCATATATTACAGTCACAATGATTGGGGTCGTGGCACAGAGATTGGCATATGACCAATTGTGCCAATCCCATTAAGTCCACATGCATGGGAATAGCGATCAGTTCTGCTAGGATATTAAGAAACCTATTACTCAGTTCTTTAAGTTGAGCTGATAGTGACAATTCTCTCTCCTCTTAGCTGAGGTGTAAAATGTGTCCTACTGCTTGTTTATCCAACTTGGGACTGTTTAACACATCACGTGGTTTAGCTTCATCGAAAACTGCTAGAAACAAGATGGAGAGGTGAAAGGTGAGAGAGTTAGTGGTGCAAACAAATTCTTTCCAGCACTGAAGTGTGCTGTGGCACCCCGGGTTCCCACAAGTTTAACTTCCTGTGAGCCATTGTAATATCTTACTAACAATGTTTTACTTTTTTAAGATAATATTTGATTTTCTGTGACTTGCAATGGAACAATGCAGCAGACTTTTTGATTTTCAGGGTTTAGTATGGCTTAGTGCTTATTAGAAGTATGTATAAATTCTGTCAGATAACTTTTAGTGTTTTAATGAGGACCTGAGTAGATCACACACATACACACACTTATTACTTCATTTATGTTATAATTTCCAAATACTATTTGTGTTTGCTTGTATTTTCTTTTCTGTTCCAAATAATTAATTTGTACAACATGTGACCTATACATTAATGGAGTTCCCGGACATATTCTAATTGATTTTTTGTACTCGGGAGGCTGAGGCAGAAGGATTGCTTGAGCCCAGGAGTTTGAGGTTCCTGTGAGCTAGGCTGACACCACGGCACTCTAGCCCAGGCAAAAGAGTGAGACTCTGTCTCAAAAAAAAAAAAAAAAAAATATGCAAAATTGAAATCCAGCATACTAGAAAATACATCTGATATTAAAATTTCAAGTGCCATTTATGATAGGCTCAAAAATATTACATATATAAAAATAAATGGAATAAAATATTTTCAAGATACAATAAGCTGAAAACCTAAAACATTGTTGAAACTTTCAAGAAGACTTAAGTAAATATATAGATATGCCATGTTCATTGATTAAAAAACTCTGCATTGTGAAGATGTCAATCGTTCTCAAAATAATGTATTGAATTGCCACAATTCTAGTCAAATTCTAGTATGTTTTATTTTGAAAATTAACAAGTTGATTATAAAATTTATACTGAAATGTAAAAGACCTAGAATAGGTAAGAGAAGAAAAAAGTTGGATGAATTACACTGTTAGATTTCATGACTAACTCTAAAGCTATATTTATTAATCTGTGTGGTTTTGACACACAAATAGGCAAATAGACTAATACAATAAAACAGATTCAAGACTTTGACACATACATATAAGTTCACTTGTTTTATGTCAGTGACACAATTCAATAGGGAATAAATGACTCTTTCAATATATGGAGCAATTTATATACAAATAAAAATAAATAATTCTTGAGCTTTATCAATGAATTACATTGAGTTGGATAATAGAGCTAAGTATTAAATGTAAAAGGAAAAATGTTGTAGAAAAAATTGTAATAAGCCAGGTGTGGTGGCTCATGCATGTAATTCTAGCACTATGGG
>NW_012146196.1:0-2950 GCF_000956105.1 Propithecus coquereli | reverse complement strand
ATATCTGAAGGCAATATTGTCTGAAAATACAAGTGCTATAAATATTTTAAATTTAAAATTGGCATGGCCTTTTATCACATACCCTTATTTGTAGTTCATTGGATCAGAATAATTCAATTAAATCCTTTATAAGCTATTGAAGTCTGCTTATCTATTAGCATCTAAGAAGTTGTCAAGAGAAATAGCTCATCTAACTGTTGCCATTAAATATTTCTGTCTTCTTTTATTCAACATCTTTGTGCTTCATTTCCTTTGTTATTTTGATTACTTACTAGGTGCAAAATATGGTACTAGTTAGTAAGGTGTGCACATGGCTTGAGCATTTCTTAAGAAATTTCTTGAGGGTCAAAACGGCTAAAATGTGAAATGACTTTGAAAGGAAAAAATTGCAATACACACAAAAAATTGCTTTATTTTCTCTTTCTGGATCCTGTAGAATATCCAAAGAAATATAAATGTCTTTTGGTCTGCTGGGTAACTGAACATGGAAAGCTTCCACAGGAAGAATCAACTGCACAAATAATGATTAATATGAAATAGCTAATTGGACTAAGCTCTTGGAGAAAGTACAGAAAGCTGAGAGATGGAGATGTGCATATTGCTCTGTTTGTTCTGGCAAAATGAAAGCCTTCTCCTGTTTACATTTCTTCTTATTAATATGCTGCATGGACTATTGTCATAGCCCATTCTGTTCTGTTTGCAGGGCTTTAAGAAGGTGACTCAGGGGCACCTAATGAAGAATGACAAACACCTAATATCAGTCAAATGTTTCATTATTACTTTTACATTAATCTCCTCTTCAGCAAAGATTAGTCGAAGTGCTTAACTGGAAAAAACGAGGAGGAAATATGAACAGCATGGAGATCAAATTAATCCCTGCCTTGTGAACACAAGTAAAGAACTTGGCTGAATGTAGAAAAAAGTAGTAAAAACAGATTACACTTGAACAGGAGTAATTTAATCACTACACAAAGCAGAATAGCCCATGCTTTTGGGCATCCATGGCTTTAATTGAACTCATGAAGAACTGAATGTTTTATAGATGGTTTGAATTTTTTAGCCCAAGTCTGAGCTGGCAAATGAAAATTCTTGTACCTTCAGGCAGTATTATAAACTCAGTGTTTCTTTCTTTCTTTTTTCTTTTTCTTTTCTTAAAGAATTTTTTTTCTCATTATTTCTAGAAACATGTCTCATGCACAGGAGTAAATTTTTAGCAATTATTCATGCTCATTGGATTAGAAAGTCCTCTGCTCTTTCTTTGAATCCTTCTATCAGAGACATCCAGGGAACACTTCTAAGTCTGGACCATAAAGGCAGCTTCCTGAGAGCTGCAGAAAGTCCTGGAAAGGTAGGTGGGTATAGAGCGCACACGAGGGATGAATGGCACTTACCAAGCTCATGGCACACCTTTGGTATCATTTTGGGCATCCACAGATTTACTAAACCTCACAAGAGATTTTGATATTCCGCCAAAGTTAATTTTCCCTTCAGCCTTTGAGGTTCCCTAGGAGGTAACAGAGATATGGTCAAAGATGGAGAAACATCTCTCAGTAGGTGAGGAATACCTTCTAGGTAGTGTTTAAGGTGGCAGTGACAGAACATCTTGTGTTCTTTTCTGAGTTTTTAATTTTTCCTCTGGATTTTAAAGATGCCTAACCTTTTCAAAACCATTCCCTTCCTTGTTTTCTCATGTGCTGCCTCTCCTTCCAAGCTCTACTTTATACCCTTCAATCATCACAAAAAATAGAAAGAAGCAAGATACAGTGTATGTACTATTAGGCGATTCTTTTTTTTTGGTCCTCCCTTAAGTTCTGCTCCAGGGGAAGAAATAAAACCATAAAAGACTAGACAAGCCTCCTGTTCCACCTTCCTCATGCTGCTTTGAAGCTACTTCATGATTTTTTTTCTCAGTAACCACCAAGGTCTAAACCCTTTGCTTTATGTGTACTGCCTCACCTTTGTTGATAATGGCTATGACCCAGAACGTACCTTTGGAAAGTGAACATTTTGAAAGTGGTTTGTTTGGCAATTGAGCACTTCTGCTGTCTCCAAGACAATATACTAAAATGTCTGTTGAAATAACTATAGGATACATTAATTCATAACTCCACATCTGAGATGTTAAATAGGATTCTACAGTTGCAATCCGTTAAGTATTTGTATTTGTGTCTCTAGTGATGTGTGAGCACTTGATGTGAAATCTCCTTTTCCAGAACTATCTTATAAGGCTTTTCTAACTTGCTCTCCTAAAGAACAGAGAGGAGGGGGCTTGAAAAAAAAGTAAATAATGACGATATTGTGTCTTTGGCAACCATACTTTCAATACTTTTTTCTCTCACCCTTACAAGTGATCTCTTGGCAATGTTTATATTAATAGCCATCATTTTAATGATATTTATTTTCGACACTGTATATTTCAGGGCCTCTGGGTGCCTGATAAAATCTACTAAACAAAATGACAAAATTAACCAAATAAGACAATAAGCCCCAATAAAAAGTACATAAGCCTGGAGCAGAGAATAAAGGCGTACAGGAAAACATAAGACTGACTTGTCCCTGCTGGTGTGGGACAGAAGCAGTCACAGTCTGGGGATGCAGCTGTTCATTTGATCCCAGCGTCGTGCAGCCTGCTAGGCATGGAGACCACCGTCTAGGCCTACTTTGGGGGATCGTTTTATTCTCTTCTCAGGGTAATTTGTTCCTTTGATGGGCAGACTTTTCCAATCAGCACATAGCTACCAGTATAGAACATTTGGATGGACCTGAGAGCATGTCAGACCTGGGTTCCAATTCCAACTCTGTCACTCTCCAGCTCTGTCATCTGAGAATCAATCTTTGTCCTCGTTGGTAAAATGATGCCTATACCACAGGGTTGTTCTGAGGAATTAATGACATTATTCATGAACAGTGTTCATAAAAAGTACTTCTTATCAGTATTATTATCGTTTTT
>NW_012146195.1:0-1265 GCF_000956105.1 Propithecus coquereli | reverse complement strand
TTTTGAAATCTCAACAGAACTACCATAAAATCATCAATACAATTGTGACACAAGACAAAGTTTTGCAAATATCACAACAGTTTTACCAATATAAATAATAAAAATCATGAAAAGTCACGCATGCTTTATTAGAACTGAATTGATGATGATACCTTATTCATGCTGTTTCTCACTGGCTGCTTTTCTTCTTGACTGCTGTAAAAAAAAAAAAATTAAAAGAAAGAAAAGCTTTTTTCTTCTCATGAACATATTTAGTGCATAAATGCATATTTAGTGCACATATTTCTCTTCTGGTTTCTTTCTCAGTAATTAGAATTACTTGAAAAACCAAAATAGGGAAATTTTCCTAATTTCCTCCAGTCAATAGATCAAATTCTCTCTGCCTCCACTTCTTTTCTTATTTAATTCAGAATTCTTGAAACTGAAGAAGCATCTATGTCCCTAGAGAACTGGGCTCCGACAATGGGTGACAGGCAACATGTTAAGCATCGCTTGTTAAAAGCAACATTTTTAGGCTCTACCTCAAACCCACTGTATCAGAACCTCTTGGTGCAGGATTGGGTATCTGCCTGCAGTAATTCTGATGCTCATGAGATTTACAATCAAAGTCCTGGAGGACAATGACAATTCAGCACCAGCACCATGGTCAAAGGCACCTGACCTCCTACAAAATTTTAGTCACTATTTCATTGATAGGGCTTGTTTTTTGGCAACTGTATATAGCACACGACAACCATACACAGCAGAAGTCAGAACACAGGGACAGATAAAAGCACTTGGCTCTACTTCTAGAACCATGTATTTATCCTTCTCTCCCATGCTTTCTCCACAGAAGTTGATAACCACTCAGTTCAGCAAATCACACAACTTCTGTGAAATTTTCAAGCTGACCTCTGGCAGATACCTGATTTCAACATCTACTTACTCATCTCATTAATATAAAACTCATTTTTTCTGATTATAAAAGGCAAGCTAGTAGAAAATTTGGGAAACTTGGAAAAACATAAAGAGAAAATTCAAAATTACCCTTATCATGATTTTTAAAATGTATTTCCTTTTAGCCTTTCTTTATCTATAGAAAGAGGCTTTTTGTTTTGTTGCTATTGTTGCTGTTTTTCAGTCAACAAAATTGGATAATCGTATAGACAATTTTATAACTTCCTTTTCTCAATATTTTATTGATTATTTTCTATCAATAAGTATAAGTAAATAAAATCAACACATGAATATTCCCAAATATATTTAAACAATCACTCGAGTTTCAT
>NW_012146194.1:0-1019 GCF_000956105.1 Propithecus coquereli | reverse complement strand
TAATATGAATAATTTACCATAATTATCACACAAATCTTCTGGGAAGGATATTTTAAATGTGTTAATTTTATATAAGCAAAAACTGGGAATCAGAGAGTTAAATAACTTCCTCAAGCCAATCAATTGGTATGTTGAATAAATGAATCAGTGGAAATTTTGTAGGGTAAGAATTGTGAATAATTCACAAACCTATGCTGTATTCTTTATTAAAGAGAATAAATAAAGGAACCCAATAATGACAGAAACTGATTATAAGACTGATGAAATGACAGTAGCTAGAATAGAGTGCAAGAAAGAACCAAATCATTCTACCAAAGCCACCAATACTTACTATTCTCGAGTTGTCTAAATGCAAGTGTAAAGATCTTTGCATTTTAGAGCATAAATTCATGCTTTACTGGTGGGAGAGCTACAGTGGAGCGAGAGTTTAAATTACTGACCCCAGTGAGGGCTCGGTGACTCCTAAATTTAGGGCCCTTTCAGCTTCCTAGTTGTCTTGTCCTCTATTATCACTTTTACCCTGCTTAACGTGGTTATCTGTGAAAACATATATATTTTTTTCTTTTGACACATTTTTCTTTTTTTTTATTTATAGGCACTTAATTCTACCAGTCTATTAACAGACTTTTTAATATGCAAATAAATAAATACTAGTACTTAGTGCTAATTGGCTAATCAATCATGGGAGTCTTACTTATTTCCCACAGCCTGAAGATCTAGGAAGGCCATTTTGTGTTTGAGAATTACCTTTAGGTAAAGCCTGAAGGAAGCCAAGTAAATATAGAGGAGATGTATACCAATAATGATCTTTATATGATATTATTATGTAGCTTATTTATTTTCCCATTAACAGTCTGATTTTAGGGGGCTTATTATAAAGTGGTAGATAATTATTACACAGGTGTTTATGTTATTACTATATATGAGCATTCAATTAGTGTTTAGACATGCAAGTAGACTCCTAGTTATGTTATTAGTATAAGTCTTGTGAATTAACTTGGTTATTAATTAAACTACTA
>NW_012146193.1:0-1486 GCF_000956105.1 Propithecus coquereli | reverse complement strand
ATGTTTTTAGTTTATTAGTGGAGTTACACAACCATTACCACGATCTAATTTTAAAACATTTTCATCAACCCCAGGACAAATCTCCATCCCTTAGCTGTTAAACTCCCTGGATTTCCCCCATCTCCTTGCCCTAGGGAGCCACTAATCCACTTTCCGTCTCTATAAATCTGTCTCTTGTCTGCTTTTTGTCTCTTCTAGACATTTCATATAAACAGAATCAAACAATATGTGTTTAACCGACTGGCTTTTGCCACCTAGCACAACGTTTTCAAGTTTCATCCATGTTGTAGTATGTATTAGTACTTCGTTCATTTTTATTGCAAAACCACATTCCATTGAATGGATGAAATATGACATTTTACTTATCCATTCAGGAGTTGATGGACATTTGGGCTGTTTCTACTTTTGACTATTTGCATAATGCTTCCATAAACATTTCTATACAAGTTTTTATGTTGGATGTATGTTTTCGTTTCTCCTGAGTAGACATACCTAGGAATAGAATAGCTTGACTCTGTTTAATATCTTGAGGAACCGCCAGACATTTTCCATAGTGGCTGCACCATCCTACATTCCTACCCACGTGTACGAAGTTTCCATTTTCTCCACATCCTCACCAACGCTTGTGGTTGTCTGTCATTTTTACTATTACCATCCTAGTGGGTGTGAAGTGGTAGCTCATTGCATCTTTTTGCAAAACAAACGTTTTGAAATGTTCTCTTCCTATTTTCAAATTAGACGCATAAATTAGTAGTTCTCAAACTTTTAAATCTCAGGACACTTTTACTGACTTAGGCATTATCGGGGGCCGAAATATTTATTAATTTATAAAAAAGTAGCAATAATAAAGCCATTACATGTAAATATAAACCACACATTTTTATGAAAAAAGTCTTCATTTCCAAAACTGATAAAGAAATTTACTGAGAAAGCTAACATTGTTTTACACTTTTGCAAATCTTTTAAACGCCCGTCTTGGTAGAAGACTGTTGGATTCTCATATCCTATTTCTGCATTCAGGCTGTTGCAATATGTAGTTTTGATTGAGGAAGATCCAGCCTCACACAAACATGCAGTTGGAAAAGAGAGGAGTATTTTCGTAGCCCTTTCAGATAACTGTGTATGTTCTCCTTTGATGCTACCACCCCCAAACTCAACAAGTGGTAGTTTCTTAAAGGTTAGTTGCAATGTGGAATCTGAAACCAGGTCAATGCACATTTCATGTTCTTACATTAAAATCCTTGGGTCTATCTTGTACTTTGAATGATTCTTTTACCCACACATGACTTTGCAGCACCATGTATTGGTCAATTGGAAAGTTTGGGTTCATTAAATCACGCAGATCTTCCCAAAAAATGATACATCACTAAACAATGTCAAAAAATAGCATTCGTGGCCGGGCGCGGTGGCTCACGCCTGTAATCCTAGCACTCTGGGAGGCCGAGGCGGGTGGATTGTTTGAGCTCAGGAGTTTGAGACCAGCCTG
>NW_012146192.1:0-2545 GCF_000956105.1 Propithecus coquereli | reverse complement strand
TATGTTAAATAAAAAGAAGCTATAGTTGAAATTAGTATTTATAATGAAATAATTTGAAATGATTAGTCTTCAAAATTTATGAGACAAAGATAAATTGTTACTATATAGGGAATTTAAATACTTGCTTATGTATAAGAAAAAAGTTAAGTGCAAATTAAGGATCTAAGCATCTCACTTGGCGCTTAGTGAACTATTAATAAAATAACTGTTCAAAAACTACAGAATGGATATAATTTAAAGTAGGGCAGAACTAAAAAAAAATATACAAAGACATATATGCATGAAAACTGTCAGAGACAAGTTTATTTTTTTCTCTTGAAAGATGTGTATATTTAAAATTATCTAGCAAAATTAACAAAAGAAAAAATTGATGAGTAATAAAAATGTCCCAGATCCCACAGCCTTCTTTCTTGTATCCATACACTTGACAACATGACATAGTAGCTCATTTTGAAAGAGTTGGACAGCAATTCCTGAATTCTTGAATTTGGACTGGCTTTGTGACTTGATTTGATAAAATGTAATATGAAAGAAGTGACAATATTCCACTTCTGAACTCTGAGAACAGATGATCCCATAGCTAACCCATATTCATATGAACTTAAAAATAGCCTATTGTCTTAAGCATTTGGGTTTGAGATTGTTGAATATACAACATTATTGTAACAGATACAGAGTCCATTACATTAGCACATTATATATCCCCAAAAAAATAAAATATAAATTGTGGATACAATTTTTTTTTTTTTTTGTGGATACAAATTTGACTCCATATTTCTGTCAGGACTGACTTGCTTGGTTTCTGAGAAATCACTTGCTTGAATTCATCCCCATGTGCTCTTACATCATTGCTTTGATTTTAAAAAATATCACCTGGCTTAATGCCAATCAGTGAGTAGCCACTGCTTCAACCAAGCATGATTCAAAAATTATGTCTTATGGGACTGTGAACTAAAATAAAATTTTAAGGCTCACCCCCCCACTGGCTGACTAAACGGACCCCCTCATGGCCAAAGGAATACCCTAAAACTAAATTGCCTGCCAGGAGGAAGGAGGTCAGACATGCCTTATCATGCCCCCCTCCCTTCTTGGTGACATCCTTTATAACCCATTAACAGGCCTAAGGCTATGCAAGACAAACCTGCAGGCCCTCTATTTACACAACAAATCTATGTCCAGTGGCTTATCTCTGATAAAGAGCTCCTTATGTTGAAACATGCCAAGCCTCTAGACAAAGCTTCATGTCTTTAACCAATTACAGGCCAAAGAATCTTTTAACTCACCTATAACCTGTAAACCCCCACTTCGAGATGGCCCACCTTTTCGGGCCAAACCAATGTATGCCTCCCACGTATTGATTTATGACTTCACCTGTAACCCCTGCCTCCCTGAAATGTATAAAACCAAACTGTGACCCAACCTCTGCGAGTCCACTTGCTCAAGGCCTCTTGGGCGTTGCTCCGGGTCATGGTCCTCAAATTTGGCTCAGAGTAAATCTCTTTAAAATTACTTTACAGAGTTTGGTCTTTTTTTCCATTGACAGGACGGTCCTACACCCATGGATGGTCATTTTAATGACAAAATCCACTTATCATGGATCTACCCACCTGAGCCCTGGGCCTACACTCCATCACACTCGTGAGACTTGGGGGCATTCACCCGGGCCTACACTGCATCACCCCTGTGGGACTTCAACGAGAGCATGAAGTTCAAGCTACTGCTATACCAGAAGTAACAAACCAACTAAATCCATTTGGCTGGTTATCTCCTTACAGACTACAGTTATGAAAGTGTAACAAGCCCACCTGGCTGCTTAGGGACTGCTTCATTACCTGATAGTTGCAAGGCTTTCCAAAGATTAGACTGGAAAGTAAAACAATGTCATTTTTGTCACATTCTATTGGTCAAAGCATGCCCCAGAATTATACCAGATGCAAGCAATGAGGGGTCTTTGTCTTGATGGGAGGAGTGACAATGTCACATAGGAAAGGGGTATTTCTATAACAGTAGAATTCTCACTCTCGTCTCTGTATCTCATAACTTCCCGTTCATAATTTTCTCTCTTTGGATCTCTGTGTTATGAGATTGTAATTACTTAAATCTACATCGAATTCTACGAATTCTCTTTGCAGTTCTTTCTAATCCATTGTAAAGCAACTTTACTGAATTTCCCAGCTTTTTACTAAAGTATAAAAAACATACAAATTGCACATAAGTCACAAAAATACAGCTTGATGTATTTTCACAGACTACCAACAGCCATGGAACTAGGCCCTAGGTCAAGAAAATAAAATATTACCAGTAATCAGAACCCACTCTCATGCCCCCACCTGGTCACTACACACTGGTCACTACACCAAGCATAAATTACAGTTTTGTTTTTAAACTTTATAGGAACAAAATCATAGTTCTGTATTCTTTTTGTACCTGTTTTCCTTTGTTCCACAGTATGATTAGAAGAATCATCTATGTTGTAACTCAATCTACATTCTCTGAACAGAGGCTATTATGTTAGAAAACCCTGTCTAAAAATTAAAAAAAAAAA
>NW_012146191.1:25391-26010 GCF_000956105.1 Propithecus coquereli | reverse complement strand
GTGCACACTACACCCGCAAATGTATATTTTATAGACCCAGGGAGCACCATGGTTGAGAGAGTGCTATTGTGCCAGGTTCTTCACTTTAGATCCTCCAGGTCCCCTTGGACAAATTGTTTAACCCTCAGTGCTCAGAGTCTGCAAATGCAGCTGATATTCTTAGCTACTTGAGGGGTGTGTTTCCTGGAATTCATGAAAAGCTATTGGACTAATGCTTAGCATATATTATGTGCTCAATAAACATTAACTCTTGTTAAGATGGATCTTTCCCTGTCAAAACTTTTTCATATGCCTATATTGCCCTCTTGCAGTAGTCTACAGTGGACAACACCAAATGAAGATGTATAATGGCTTATGACGAATTTAGATAGCTGGCACTGAAATGTATCTTTTAAAAGCAGCCATTTATTGGATGTGTACTATGTGTGTCCCTTAACAGTCTTTTATTCACTACACAAGTGCAGGCTCTAGGATATAGCTTGGAACCCCAACTCTGCTATTATATGATCTTTGGCAAGTTACTCGATGTCTCTGTGCCTTAGTGTCCTCATTTGTAGATTGAAGCTAACAGGCTCTTCTAAAGTTTTATAAGGAACAAATTACTGAATACATGTAAATT
>NW_012146191.1:22244-23511 GCF_000956105.1 Propithecus coquereli | reverse complement strand
ACTGTTCATGGCTGTGCTATTTATGCTAGTGATGGGACAGAAACCACCTAAGTGTCCTTAATAAAGAACTCAGTCAATAAATAATCATGTATCCATTCTATGTAGTCATTAAAAATAATTCAGTAAATCTACATGTACTGCTATGGAAAGTTTCAAAGACAGTAACTTAAAAAGGCACAGTATAAATCAATCGGTCAATAAATGAAATAAAAAACAAAAAAAGGCAAGGTAGCATTATGCTCTATTTCGTCTTCTGTCTTTCAAAAAACATATCCATATAGGTATACAGGTAGAACATTACTTACTAGAAGGATTCATGAGAAACTCTTTAACAGTGGTTGCTTTGGAGATTTGGGGTGGGTAGAAATCACAGCATAACCTTTTAATTTTTTTTACCATGTACTTGTATTCAATTTTTAATATAAAAATTTTATTCTCTAACAAGTCTATTATTTTTCTCTAACCACAATAAAGGCTGGAATCCAGATGCCAGATATTCGGAGCATTTTCTGCAGGAAGCTAAATTACTCCACTGGAATGGAAGACACAAACCCTGGGACTTCCCTAGTGTTCACAACCACTTATGGGAAAGCTGGTTTGTTCCTGACCCTGCAGGGATATTTAAACTCAATCACAACAGCTGATATAACTCAACATTTAAAATATTCCCTGTGTAAAAATGTGGAATGATCCCTTTGTAGCCTCCTATACAACATTGTTCTTTATGAACAGTACCTTTGGTCCCTATGATCTACAATTTACAAAACAAAAAGTACTGTGTGCAAATTGTCCCTTGGCCCATATAGGCATTGAATTCTTTAAGTACAAGTGGTAATTATGAAAGTCAAGGTTACGTGACTGAAAAACACTGCTGGAAAGAATTAAACCCATTTAGTTTATCAGCAATTTGCTTAATACTGAATGACAATTATATACATAAATTTTAAAACTTTCTAAATGTATTAATATTTTTCACATGCAGATGTTTTTTAACAGGTTGCCAATCTTGTCTTTTGTAGAACTATTACATTTAAAATATGGATGTCTGAAAAATAAAAATTTCATAGATTTTTATGATTTTCACCATATGTATTATTCTACCTATTAAATATAACAGAAGGTTAACTGTTCTCAGGTTTAAAGGAGGGAAGAATACTATTAAGTCTTGCTACAGAAAACACTTAAAACTTAAGGATAACCATTCTTATTATTTTTTATTGTAAAAACCATCAGACTTTCAAATGAACTTTAAAACCTTTCAATATTA
>NW_012146191.1:21814-22194 GCF_000956105.1 Propithecus coquereli | reverse complement strand
GAGCTCAGGAGTTTGAGACCAGCCTGAGCAAGAGCGAGACCCCGTCTCTACTAAAAATAGAAAAAATTAGCCGGGCATGGTGGCACATGCCTGTGGTCCAGCTACTTGGGAGGCTGAGGCAGGAGAATACCTGAGCCCAGCAGTTTGAGGTTGCTGTGAACTAGGCTGATGCCATGGCACTCCCCTGGGCAACAGAGTGAGACTCTGTCTCAAAAGAAAAGAAAAGAAGAGAAAAGAAAAAGACAAAACGAACCTGGAGCTGAGCTCAGGCCATGGTTAAAGCCGACTTTCCAGTACCCCTAGAAGACATTGAGCCATACGCCTCTTCCCCACCTTCGTTTCTTTTGTTAACAGCTGAACTTTGTTCGATTTTATCTCCC
>NW_012146191.1:17773-18194 GCF_000956105.1 Propithecus coquereli | reverse complement strand
TACATTTGTACACCTACACTGGACACTATATAGAGTACTGTTCATGGCTGTGCTATTTATGCTAGTGATGGGACAGAAACCACCTAAGTGTCCTTCATAAAGAACTCAGTCAATAAATAATCATGTATCCATGCTATGTAGTCATTAAAAATAATTCAGTAAATCTACATGTACTGCTGTGGAAAGTTTCAAAGACAGTAACTTAAAAAGGCACAGTATAAATCAATCGGTCAATAAATGAAATAAAAAACAAAAAAAGGCAAGGTAACATTATGCTCTATTTCGTCTTCTGTCTTTCAAAAAACATATCCATATAGGTACGCAGATAGAACATTACTTACTAGAAGGATTCATGAGAAACTCTTTAACAGTGGTTGCTTTGGAGATTTGGGGTGGGTAGAAATCACAGCATAACCTTTTA
>NW_012146191.1:14505-15850 GCF_000956105.1 Propithecus coquereli | reverse complement strand
GCCTTTAAGTTCATTTCTTATCACTTTCCATGTCACAGCCTTAAAGCCAAGGAGGATAAAATTGGAACAGTAATAAATACTGACAGAGAAATTCAGTTCTTTCTCTATCAAATTTATGTGTCTCAAGTAAAACAGAGATGAGTAACGAAATGTAAAAGGTCTATGCATTCTCTGGAACCTACCATCCCAGAACAGTTAGCGCCCATTCGAGGATTAACACACAGGAGTGAGGAGGCCAAAGCCAGGGCCCAATGCTCTGTTAGGTAAGGTCAGGTTAGCTTCGCTACTGCAAGGCCATACTCTGCATTTCTACTACTAAGCAACTCTCACAAACACTCACCAATGGTAAAGCAAAGAGGTCAGAGTGTGCATATGACTCAGGAAGCTCTGAGTTTACCCTTGGTTACCACTAAAAAATAACAAATGAGACTCCACTGAGGGTTAACTTCATATATGAAAATCAGCACCTTTGCCTCTTTACCTGCGGTAATTGTTGTTAGCGTGCCCTTCTTAGGCATAAAAGGGATAATGGTATATCTGGGTGTATGCACAGTTAAGACTCAACTATAAATATTAAGACTGTTGTATTTTAAATCATAGAACAAAAGTGACTCCCAAAAGAAATTATGAATTTCTTCATAAATGAAATATAGCATATAAAAAGCTGGAATGATACAAAAACTCATATACAAAAACCCTACTTTTTTCTTCCAAGCTACTTAGGTTCATAGCGTTCATACTACCACACAACTGTTCTGTACTATAATTACACCACTAGAGTAAAATACTAATAAAATACTTCAGTTAGCAAACTGAGGTTCTACTTCTTGACAACTGCATTAAAACTGCAGCATTGAAGCAGAGCTGAGCAACGCCATTCTTAAGCATGGTTTCCTTCTTCCTGTTCTTGAGTTCCACAATGATTATGAAAGGAAGGAATCTGGTCTGTAAATGACTGGGTCATCCACTGCCCATTTGGAATGTTACTGAGAGCTGATTCTCCTCTTAACTCGACACTGTCAGCTGCTACGAAGGGAAAAAAATGTTAGTTTATGCTATTGAAAAGTTTTAAATGATCAAATTAGGCGATTTCAACAGTCTGGTGAAGGAGAATTATTATAATAGTGAAGCAAGCTTCCTGAATGCAATTCTAAGTTTTTGTTCTACTTTCAGATACAGGAATGATAAATTCCCATTTGGTATTAAAGAAGGAAAATGCAACTAGAATGGCTTAGAATACATGACTTACACAAAATGAGCTATAAAATTTTGTGTAGTTAAACATCAAATAACCATCACATTTTCATTATTAGTAACTAAATAAATTTTTATATTGCTATTCCCA
>NW_012146191.1:13097-13435 GCF_000956105.1 Propithecus coquereli | reverse complement strand
ATTCAGAAAGGACAAAAGGGCCTATGAGCAAACGAAGAACTCTTCCTACCCAGCTGTCTCTATCCACCTAGTTCCCTTCCCCAAAGGCAATCAATATTGCCAGAAGTATTCCATGAATACACAACTAAAGGTATCTAATCCTTTTTAAAAAACACACAAATAGTAACATGCTCTACTCCTGCTCTTTTAACTCAACAATGAATTTCAGAGAGAAATTCTGTATCAAAAATCAAAGTAGAAAGAGCTTCCTTTTTTCTAGCTGTGTAGTACTTTCATAATTTATCTAACCAGAGTCTAACTGTGGACATTTAGGTTGTTTCCAATCTTTTGCTATTATA
>NW_012146191.1:0-1112 GCF_000956105.1 Propithecus coquereli | reverse complement strand
AATGTAAATACATAAATAATTAAGTAAACAAATATAAGAATAAATAGAAAAACAGGAAGGAAGGGAAACATTTTAACTCAATTTCCCCATAATTTCCAAGAGTAGAAAACCTCAAATGGTTTGTGGGCTTGTTTTAGAGATTATAAGGTAATATTCTGCTCCACACATAGGCAGAGAGGTGAATTTAGAGGTGCTGAGAATAAAATCTCCGGGCTGGCAATATTTTTCAAAAGGCAAGGCTAGGGATCTGACCTCAGGACCTTAAGCAGAGTTTCTCAACTTCTACAACATTAACATTTAGGCTAAATAATTTTTGTGGATGGCGGTCTTGCACATTACAGAATGTTTAACAGCACCCTGACCTTTATCCACTAGATGCCAGTAGCATCCTGCTAGTCCTGACAATCAAAAGTGTATCTCAGCAATACCAAATGTCCCTTGTGGGGCAAAATCACCCTTTGTTGAAAACCACTGACCTAAAGTTACCCAACAGAAAGCCTTGGTTTTCTTAGCCTTAGTTCTTCAGCATCTCTCCTAATTTCTCAGGCCTCTAACCCATTCTACTCCTATTTGGCATTTCCCCAACCAAGCCTAGTAGAATCAAGGCAGTTCTTCCTCTGTTCTGCCTTACAGTACTTTAGCATATTCCCTACGCCAAGGGATCCACCATCATTGGCTTGTACCTGGACAAATCCTAGGTCAGAGACGCAGTTAGATGTGTTCTTGGAATTGTAAACCAAAACTCTGGGCATATTTCTCATACAAATACTGTTATACTGGAGAAAATCATTACTTTCTCTCCACCTACTCTCCCACCCCCTAAATCTATTCTCTTTTTCTTCTAATTCTCTGTCTCGGTGAATGGCATCTCCTTCAACCAACCACCTATGCCAGAAACCTGGCAGTTAACTTCTGGACTCCTCTTTCTGCCTCATCCACCACATGAAACCCATTAACCATGGGTAAGCAATTCTACCTCCTGAGTATTTCCCAACTCTGTCTTTCCCCACCCTTTCAAGTCCTTGTTTCTTCCCTATATTATTCAGTCTCTAGTCTACTCCTTGCCTCCAAGTTCTGCCTTGCTGTCTACTTTCCAATCTATCCTTTATAAT
>NW_012146190.1:3202998-3203315 GCF_000956105.1 Propithecus coquereli | reverse complement strand
AAGGAGGTAAAAGACCTCTACAGGGAGAACCATGAAACATTGAGGAAGGAAATAGCCGAGGAGGTAAACAGGTGGAAAACCATACCATGCTCGTGGGTCGGCAGAATCAACATTGTTAAGATGTCTATACTACCCAAAGTGATCTACAGATTCAATGCGATCTCTACTAATTTTTCTTTATTTGGAAAGACATTAAGTGTCAAGTAAAAAAACTCACTGTGGTAGGTAGAATTCTAAGCTGGCCCCATGATCTATTTCTCCTTTTATGCCCCATATAATCCCTTCCCCTTGAAAATGGCCAAGATCTGTGAATTGCT
>NW_012146190.1:3199110-3199493 GCF_000956105.1 Propithecus coquereli | reverse complement strand
TGTAGGAGTTCTCCTAATAAAATGTAAACTCTTTCAGGATAGAGACTTTTGCCCACTGCTATAGGCGGTAGAAAGGTACTTACATATAATAGTGCTCAGTAAATATATGTTGAATGAATTAAAGAACAAATAAATGAAAGACTTGTTTTAGTGTAGATCCAAAAGGTTATTATCCAGAATTTAGTGTCAACCTAGATAAATTGGGGAAGTTGTGCTTTGAGGAGACACTGCGAATGAACTATAATAGAAATCTTTTGGAGTACTTAAATTATGATTTCTTGGAGGTGTTTTTTCTCAGACTATTCTTAAATCTAAAGGAAAATAAAAAAACATGAAATTTATTTAAGAAACTCTTATTTAGCATTTGCTCTGTGTCTGGTGTT
>NW_012146190.1:3196051-3196810 GCF_000956105.1 Propithecus coquereli | reverse complement strand
CCCCACTCACATTGTTTTAGGATTCATCCATCTTGTTCCATTGAATAAATATGACCTAAATCCATTCTCTTATAGACAGGCACTTGTGTTATATCCCTTCTCCTACTCTGAACAGTGCTTCTATGAGCACTCTTTTACTGAGATCTTGGTACAGACATGCAAGAGTTTCTCTGGCAGAATATTGCTAGGAATGGAACTGCTGTACTGCAGGTCACGTGAATATTTATCTTTACAAGATAATGCCAAATTGTTTTGTGGAGTTCTTACTAGTTTACATTCCTGCCAACAGTATATAAAATATAAGTTTATCCATATTCTTGCCAACACCTGGTAGTTCAGACTTGTTACTAATACTTTTTGCCAATTTCATAGATGGAAAATAGCACATTTTTGTGGTCTTAGTTTGCATTTTTCTGGTTACTAATAAGACTGGGTACCTTCTCATATTTTATTGGCCATTCGTGTTTCCTCTTCTAGGAAATAGCTGCTCATGTCATTTATGCATTTTTTTCTATTTAGTTGTTTTTCTTTTTTTTAAAAAAAGTAGATCTTTTATATATTGATTATATTGATTACAAATATTTTCTCATTTTGAGGGGTTAGCCTTTTTACTCACTTAATTGTAATGTTTGAAGGACATAAATTTCTTGATTTTAATACAGGGGAATTTATCAATCTTTTCTTTTATGTTTAGTGCTTCTGCTATCCTTTGAATATTTGTGTCCTCCCCCTCCCCAATTCATATATTGAAGTCCTCAT
>NW_012146190.1:3195449-3196001 GCF_000956105.1 Propithecus coquereli | reverse complement strand
CCCCACTCACATTGTTTTAGGATTCATCCATCTTGTTCCATTGAATAAATATGACCTAAATCCATTCTCTTATAGACAGGCACTTGTGTTATATCACTTCTCCTACTCTAAACAGTGCTTCTATTAGCACTCTTTTACTTAGATCTTGGTACAGACATACAAGAGTTTCTCTGGCAGAATATTGCTAGGAATGGAACTGCTGTACTGAAGGTCACGTGAACATTTATCTTTACAAGATAATGCCAAATTGTTTTGCGGAGTTCTTACTAGTTTACATTCCTGTCAACAGTATATAAAATATAAGTTTATCCATATTCTTGCCAACATCTGGTAGTTCAGACTTGTTACTAATACTTTTTGCCAATTTCATAGATGGAAAATAGCACATTTTTGTGGTCGTAGTTTGCATTTTTCTGGTTACTAATAAGACTGGGTACCTTCTCATATTTTATTGGCCATTCGTGTTTCCTCTTCTAGGAAATACCTGCTCATGTCGTTTATGCATTTTTTTCTATTTAGTTGTTTTTCTTTTTTTTAAAAAAAGTAGATCTT
>NW_012146190.1:3194654-3195399 GCF_000956105.1 Propithecus coquereli | reverse complement strand
ATGGAGTAAATCCCTCTACTTTTATGCCTATTATGGGCTTTTTGTTATTTGATATACATTTTAGAAACAACTTTTCAAGTGTCTGAAAATTCTGGGTTTTTTTTTTTTTCTGGAATTGCATTGAATTTATAGATCATATTTGGAACAATTAAAATCTTAATGATATTCACCTTTATATCTGTGTATCTGATAAATTTCACAAGTTGTCTTTAATATCTTTCCATAAAGTTTTATAATTCCCCCATCAGATTCTGTAAAATTTCTCCAAACAGATTCTGTTAGATTTATTTCTAAGGATCTTATTTTTTTATTATTATTTCAAGTGTCATTAAATTTTGCTAGTATTTAAAAATGCATTTGATATTTGTATATTGATCTTATATATACTCATTTTGCTTATTTTCTTATTTATTCTAATAAATAATGTAAATCATCAAACTAAAAATAATGAGCATTTTATTACTTTCTTCTTAAACTTTATGCCTTTAATGTTTTTCTTCTCATCCTGCTGAACTGACAAGGGCTTTTGGTAAATGTTGAATATACACAGTACTAGTGAGCACCTTGCTTTGGTCTTAATTTTAAAGGGAGTACTTCCAGTGTATCTCCATTAATAATGAAGTTTGTTCTAAGTATTTTTGGATACTCTTTATCAGGATAAAAATATTTTCTTCTGTTCCTAGATTGCTAAGTTATTTTTAAGCTGAATTGTTGTTGTATTTTATCCAATGAGTTTCCTGCTTCT
>NW_012146190.1:3191257-3193084 GCF_000956105.1 Propithecus coquereli | reverse complement strand
TCAGTTCTCTCTGACTCTAGGAAAGGACAATGACAGGTCTTCCAGAAAGACTAAAGTTGCAAGTAAATGAATTTTTTAAAAAAATAGTGAAGGGACTTCATCAGTTAGTTCTGTGCTCTATACAATTCTCCTGGATTTTAATAAGATATTAGATTGACAAAATGGTGGAAAGCATTGACCTAGAGACAATATTGAAAAGTCTACCTTTATATTTCTTATCGGTAATACAGCTATAGTCACCTATGTTTTTCCCTAATAGTTTAGTGGATGCCACTGAGGACGTATTACAAAGACCCAGGATAAGACACTTAAATACACTCTTGATTCCATGACACTAGGAAAGCCACTATCCTCCAATTACAGATGCCAGTCCTAGGCAAATGAGAGTGTGAGGAAAAATTTCTAAAGTAACTGAGTTAAAATCTGAAGCTACTGAATTATCTCAGAATATATTAAAGTTATTTTGCCCCATAATCAGACAGAAGGGAGTTTAGAGATTAGGTTGAGCTATAGAAAAATAATGAACATTATTTTCTTTCTCACATGTGAGTAACTGGCCAGAAACATGAATACCCACTACATTTTCTTTGGCTTAGTTATCTATGACTTCGTAACACATTATCCCCTCAAAAGTGGCAGCTTAAAACAATTATGAACATTTATTTCAAACAGTTTCTATGGCTCAAGAATTCCAGAGTGGCTTAGCTAGGTGGCTCTGAATGGGGTTCTCTCATGAGGTTGCTATAAATATGGCCATCGGGACAGCCGTCATTGGAAAGGTTAGCTGGGGTTGGAAGGTCGGATTCCAAGATGGCTCACTCAATCATTGGCCAGGCGGTACTGGCTGTCGGCAAGAGGCCTCAGTTCCTCCCCACGTGTGCCTTTGCATAAAGCTGCTGGAGTGCCTTTATGACACAGTGGCTGCCTTCCTCCCAAGTGAGCACGAGGTGGAAGACACATGTCTTTTTTTAAAAAAATCCAGCTTCAGAAGTCACATAGCAGCAACTCCACAATATCCTATTGGTTCCAACTGGCCAACTCTATTTAATGAGGGAGGGGAATCTCATTGGAGGAAACCTTAGAGGCTGCCTACCACAATTTGCAAACTAGAACTGCATATTCTTTAGGAGGCATTTCAGAAGTAACTATAAACATGCAAATGATATTTCAAAGAATATACTTTCAGGCCGGCATACCCAGCCAAACAGTCTGAGAACGTAGTGTTGTATTGTTTTCTTGCTGGCACAACATTATCTCATAAAAATAACAGGCTTTTCAATAGTACATAGCTCCTTTTTTCCACTCCAAAGTGTAGTGCAAATGTTATTTTACCAACCCTCACATCATGCTGAAGCACAGGTTCCTTACTAAAAGTCACACAGCATATTGGAGAGGAACAAGGCTTCCTCTGAAGTTATTTCATGCACAAGAAGCATTTTGTCCACAGTTTGTTGTTACTGCAAACAGCAGCCAGTAAAATAAGAGGAATGGAAATAAACGTCTGAGTAAAAGGGAGAAATGCAATAGTTGCATCTGGTTGGCAGTATTGTAAAATACAGCCTTCCTTTCTAAAGCAAAATAAGTGGTGCAAGGAGGGCAAGGAAAGAGAAATAAAACAAAAATAGATCTGCAACAGGGCCTTCTAGCTCAATCCCTTACTTTTACAAATGAGGAAACTAAGGCCTAGCAAATTTAATTGACTTGTCCAAAGCCACATAGTAAATTAACCAGTTATATATTCAGAGGAGATTTCACAGCCCTGGGGATCTTTTTCCTTAATTAATTTTGAATTTATACAACATCAAACCACAGGTCAAAAGTACAAAG
>NW_012146190.1:3187754-3191207 GCF_000956105.1 Propithecus coquereli | reverse complement strand
TTGGAGGAAACCTTAGAGGCTGCCTACCACAATTTGCAAACTAGAACTGCATATTCTTTAGGAGGCATTTCAGAAGTAACTATAAACATGCAAATGATATTTCAAAGAATATACTTTCAGGCCGGCATACCCAGCCAAACAGTCTGAGAACGTAGTGTTGTATTGTTTTCTTGCTGGCACAACATTATCTCATAAAAATAACAGGCTTTTCAATAGTACATAGCTCCTTTTTTCCACTCCAAAGTGTAGTGCAAATGTTATTTTACCAACCCTCACATCATGCTGAAGCACAGGTTCCTTACTAAAAGTCACACAGCATATTGGAGAGGAACAAGGCTTCCTCTGAAGTTATTTCATGCACAAGAAGCATTTTGTCCACAGTTTGTTGTTACTGCAAACAGCAGCCAGTAAAATAAGAGGAATGGAAATAAACGTCTGAGTAAAAGGGAGAAATGCAATAGTTGCATCTGGTTGGCAGTATTGTAAAATACAGCCTTCCTTTCTAAAGCAAAATAAGTGGTGCAAGGAGGGCAAGGAAAGAGAAATAAAACAAAAATAGATCTGCAACAGGGCCTTCTAGCTCAATCCCTTACTTTTACAAATGAGGAAACTAAGGCCTAGCAAATTTAATTGACTTGTCCAAAGCCACATAGTAAATTAACCAGTTATATATTCAGAGGAGATTTCACAGCCCTGGGGATCTTTTTCCTTAATTAATTTTGAATTTATACAACATCAAACCACAGGTCAAAAGTACAAAGTTAAGTTGAATCAGTCATTTATTATCACCTAGGTAAATAAGAAAAGTGATTTCTTAGTAGACTGCAAAGTCTCAGTTTTTTGGAAACATGTATTTGGTCAAACAACTTTGCATTGTGAAGGCACCTCAAATCACTGGAGGAAATGTTTCTTTCCAACTCGAAAATTTCAACTCGAGGTATTGTGTTAAATTAAAGAAACATTTTGGCACTTTTAAGAAGACATTGCTACAGAGAAAAATACTTCTGTTTCTTTTTTCTTTCAAAAATGCTCTCATGAAAACAAAAGAAACTTCTTTAATGTAGGAAGCACTAATCATAGAAAATAATTTCATACGGTGCCAAAAATTCTAATCAGGTGAAACTGTTATTTTTTAGCTAAATGTCTTTTTAGTTGGCATTTTACAAGTCAGTTTTAGGAATTGTTTTCCAAAGGGCAGTGTGACTCATTGCTTCCTTTTAACTCTGCATTGGCTGCCTCTCTTTATTGTGCAAAACTTTCTGATTATCCTAATTTTATTTTCATGCCACATTACCCTAGAAAACATTCTCTGAAATAAACAATTGCTGTCAAAAGGCAGAAGATATACTGTTAATCTTGGATTTTAGTGAATGAAAATAACTCATAGTAGTCTATGGTGTGCTTTAGAAATATCGCTGCTTCATGTGGAAACTGAATTAACATATGCTAAATGGCAACTCTCAGTTTCTAGGACAAGGTAAAAGAGGTCCTTGAACTAATTGATGAGAAAATGTGGAAATTAATGATCTCTATAGATGAAGAAACACAGTAATAATACACAGGCACCTGAATTTCATTATACGATCCAACATTTACTGAGTACCTATTCTACCGTCGATTGAGTACCTACTATTGATCACAGCTGGTGCTACTATTAGGGCTTCAAGGGTGAGTTTGTGTTTTCAGGCTCAAATTCTGTTACTTACTTTTTATCTCTTCCAAGTTTTATGCTAAATATATTAAACACAGAAGTAAATATAGCTCAACATTAAGAAAATCCTCACCAATCTGGACTCCTCTTTGTAGAGTCTTAAATAAGGTCTCAGTCTGTATCAACACACTCCTCCTCACTTCCACCCCATTGGAAAGCCAAATCAAAACACAGCCAACAGTGCCAGTGACAAGGAAACAAGAAAGAAGTTTAAAAAAATCATGTAGTTGTCTCCAATGTCTACTGTTTAGCTGCCTAGGCTATCCAGCCCCCACTAGCCTGGCCTATGAACTGATAGGGGGACTTCATGTGAGATGAAACAGGGCAACAGATAGAGGTGTGGCTTCTGTCTGTGGGGGCAAGGGCCCTGGTGCAGCCTGCCTCTGTGAGGTGGGACAAGAGCCTGCTCAGGTGGCCCTACTGCTTGAGAATAGAAACCTCCAGGGAAGAACACAGGAAGTAAATTGTGAGCAAGGCACCTGACACCAGACACAGGAAAAAGCACTGGTCACTGACACCATCTGCTCACAATGCAGTGACCCCATGAAAGTCGGGCTCAGACCAAAAAAATTGCTCTCTCTAGTAGTAAGGAAGTTGCAGGTGGGGCCCACAAATATTTCTTCTTATATTCCTGTGACTGGAGAAAAGAAACTTGGGAAAAGTTCTATTTTCCCTTTGGCCAGAGGCTGATACGTCCAAAGGAGAAGGAGTCCCCCTTCCTATGAAATATCAATGTGCCCCTTAAGGAATTTGGAATCAGCAAGCTTGGATTCAAGCCCCACCCCTAATTAGCTGAATAAATTTAGGCAGTTATTTATCATCTAGGAATCTCAGTTCTGTTTGAAAAATACGAGCATCACTTTTCATTAGCTATGAGGACTAAGTGTGTTCTCCTTGTAGGTTTAGTTCAAGGAATTCTCTGGACCAATCCTGAGCAGGCCTGGGTGTCTCTCAGAGGTCTCCTAATCCCTGGAGGAGGAGATGGCAAGCAGAGGGCAGGGGTTAGCATTAGTCTTGCAATGTGAAGCGTGCGTTCCTGGAATAACCTGTTGACTTCAGGAAGCCCATTGAACAATACTTCTCTTGAAGTCCTCCCGAGTTTTCTCGGAATGGATTTCTACCCTGACCCCATAAATTTGTTCCAGTTTCCCCAGGTTGGAACTTCTGTGGAACCCCGATGACTAAGGTGTGACTCCTCTCCTGGTTCTAGCGAAGGACCTGTTTTCCCTCGCAGTTGTTGACTGGATTTCACTGCAAAGACAATGCTGCTGGCTGGCTAGTCATAACAGTGTGTCTGCCAGCAAATGCTATCATCATCCCTTGAGTATCAGCCCCAGGGTCACACGCCCCTGGTCTACTGCCATGTGCACTGTAGCTTAACTTTTTCTGAGGCCACTGCACACTTGGGTTAGCCCTGTTGACTCTGGCCCTCATGTCTCCAGCTTCTTCTCTGATTTCCAGTGGTTTGCTGTTGAAGTTAGAGCATGCCTCCTGTTTAAGGCTAGTTCTCCAAGCTTGGGAGGACTACCAAGGTGATGGGCCAGATTAGGCTTTGCAAATAACACAACAGCACCAGTCAGGGATGGACAGTGGTGATTCTAACAAGACAATGCTCTCTCTGGCTGAGTACGATGTGGCTAATAAATGTGTACGACTTGCTTTTAGAGAGGGCAAGCTGTTTCCTCCACCAGGAACGTCCTTGCTGGGATCTCAGCAGCAAGTCTTGGCCTCCTCTCTGTTTG
>NW_012146190.1:3186421-3187704 GCF_000956105.1 Propithecus coquereli | reverse complement strand
TTATATTTGTTTTTCAAACTGATTTTCCATGTGAACTACAATAGGAATCATCTCATTTTTAATTCTTAGTTATAGTGATCTTATAATAACGATTCTTTTTTCATTTTTCTTTGATTTAGTCATCATTTTAGGACTTAATATTATTGTTCTGTCATCACTTTTACAAATTTGTCATGACATTCCTTTATGACTTGCTTTCATATACTAAAAAATGCATCAAAATCAATACTATAAAATGATAAAGCAACTTCAAAATAGATAATTAAAAAACAACAAAAAATATAATGTAGAAAAATAAACACACATTTCCAGACTGCATGGTTTGAGGCCTAAGATTTTTTTTTATAACAATGACCCAGAAATTAAGAAATATCAAGAAAAATCAAAAGAACAAATGGGCCATGAAATTTTCTTTCTTCCAAAAGAAGAGAATTTCTCACTTTATTGTCCTCCCAATATATTATTTCTATCCTTCAGCTTCTATGAGAATTACAGAAGCTAACAAGTGAATTGTTTTCACCAGGATAAAAATAGAAGGGGAGCTGTACAGCAGGAGCACGTCTTAGGCTGTTACTTTGATGAAATGGCCTAAACCTGGAGAAATAAGTGAACATGGAACATGATGAAAGTCGTTTAAATTCTAGTACTGAAACAAAGGCTAAGAAACAAAAGTAAAGCCTTCAAACGAGATGTAATGTAAGGGTCGATTTTGTTCATTTCTGAGGTAGATCATATGAAGGGACGGGCCACATTACAGTGTTGGTCCTGATCGAGTGCCATAGTTATTGTTATTTTTGAGTCTTGTGCTGTATCTATCTAAGGGATTCACTGTCTGGCAACTCCAATCCTGAATGCTAATAATCCACATTTCTGTCACTGATATGTTCCAGTTGTCATTTATCCAACACACTCAGTTCTCTCTGACTCTAGGAAAGGACAATGACAGGTCTTCCAGAAAGACTAAAGTTGCAAGTAAATGAATTTTTTAAAAAAATAGTGAAGGGACTTCATCAGTTAGTTCTGTGCTCTATACAATTCTCCTGGATTTTAATAAGATATTAGATTGACAAAATGGTGGAAAGCATTGACCTAGAGACAATATTGAAAAGTCTACCTTTATATTTCTTATCGGTAATACAGCTATAGTCACCTATGTTTTTCCCTAATAGTTTAGTGGATGCCACTGAGGACGTATTACAAAGACCCAGGATAAGACACTTAAATACACTCTTGATTCCATGACACTAGGAAAGCCACTATCCTCCAATTACAGATGCCAGTCC
>NW_012146190.1:3185366-3186371 GCF_000956105.1 Propithecus coquereli | reverse complement strand
TTACTAAGCAACAGAAAAGGATGAACTACTGATCCATCCAACAACGTGGATGAAATTAAAACTATTATATTGAGTAAAAGAAGCTAGCCATAAAATGAATGTACTATATGATTAAATTTATTTAAGGTTCAGGAATAAGGAAAGCAAATCTACAGAGATATAAGACAGAATATTGATTATTTGGGTGGATGGGGAGTGGTGGGTATTGCCTGGGAAGGAGCATGAGGGAACTTTCTGGAATAATAGAAATGGTCTATATCTTGATCTGGGTGGTGGCGACACAGACAAATATTCACCAGGCTGTACACTGAGGATTTTTGCATCTCACCACGTGTATCATACCTCAATTTTGAAAAAAGAAAAATTCTAGTTTGAAAATCATCTTCCTTTAGTACTTCAAAAACATTTCTTCATTGTCTTCTAATATCTACTGATAATGAAAAGAAATCTTATGCCAGTCTGATTCTTACTCTTCAAGGTCAGCAGAAGCCTGGGAAATTTTCTTTACACTTCTAGTTCTGAAATTCCATGAAGTTGTCTCTAGACTGGAACATTTTTTTATTCATCTCATTTGCCCCTCAGTATGCCTTTTAATTTGGAAAACTTGTTTCTATATCTTTGGTAAAAAAATTTTTAATTAATGTTCAAAAGAATTTTCACCCTGTTATGGATTGAATTGTAGCCCCCAAAAGATGTTAAGGTTCTAACCCCCAGCACCTGTGAATGTGATCTTATTTGGAAACAGGGTCTGTGCAGATGATCAAAGTAAGATGTGTTATTGGGGTGGGATTTTAATCCTTATTAAAAGAGGAAATTTGGACCCAGAGACAGACGGGCACACAGAGAGAATGCCACATGCAGATGAAGGCAGAGACGGGGCGATGCTACTACAAGCCAAGGAACACCAGAGATTGCTAGCAAACCAGCAGAAGCCAGGACACAGGTGTGGAACATGTCCTCCCTCACAGCCGTCAGATGGAAACAACCCCAGTGACGCCTTGATCT
>NW_012146190.1:3183158-3185316 GCF_000956105.1 Propithecus coquereli | reverse complement strand
TATGCCTAAATAAGTCTAAAATAGCTCTTTCAATAAGTAGAAAATAAAATCTCTAAATGAGAGAACGATGTTATGTAAATTTAAGTGACAGCAATTTTTTCCTTCCTGGTAATCTATAAAATAACGGTGGTTCTTATAGTCGATGACATTATATCCCATGAAATATGGCGTACTTGCTGTAAAATCAGTATTTTTCCCCCTCTTTTGGGAAACAAATAGGAATAGTAAATTTTAACTGTTATCTCTTCTGCTGAAGTAAAGGCACAGTGAGGTCTGCATGTACCTTTCTCAGAAAGATGAATTTCACACTGTTGCAATAAACAGAACACATGATGCTTGCAAATTCCATGGGAGAAGTTTCTCAGTCCAAACTGAGGCTCTGTTATTGTTTAATGACTGAGCTGAAGAAAAGAGAGGGACCTGCCCAGGGGAGCCACATTAAAAACAGTTGCTGTGTTTTCAGCAGCACTGCCAATCATTTCCGCCTCTACATACTCCCCACTCTCTACCCCTAAAGAGAAGTAGCCAAAAGGGACAAAAGGCTCTGTTCTCAGTCACCCTCACTTTGAGGCAGACATGAGGTTGTTGCTAAATCCTCTCTTCCCTCAAAAGAAGATGGTTGGTCCACATCTGATCAAAAAGAAAAGAAAAATAACAGTAACAAACGAAGGAATCTTATACCCAGAGAGCTAAAGGATTAAAGGGAAGTAGCAAACACTTTGGAGAGTTACTAAGTCTCTGATAAGTCTCTTCATGTCCTGGACTTTGTGACTTGCTGCTTATTTTAAAGAACCAAAATTAGGCCCCACCCAAGGTGAAGCAAACCCTGATGTCTTTGCCAGGGCCAAAAACGCACACAGAGGTTCCGCTACCAGGACAGCCATCCCTACGCTCTCTTCCCTCCTCTCAACCCACTCCATGACTTTCAGATTCTTCTGCCCAACCTCCAGAACAGAAGAAAAGCAGTACTGGGAGGGGATAAACAATATCTTTGCCCACGTTACACAGATGGTACATTTGACAGCCTCGGGTCCTGGATGCGTCACAGGCAGCACACAGCTCGGTCCCTGCTGATCTGAACAGACAAAAGAGGTGACCAGAGGAATAAATAAAAGGCTCCTTCTCATAGTAGGTCCCTAGCATGCAATTACAGCAAGTGTTGTAATTCCCAGCAGTAGCATTTAAGTTCTCGCCTTTCCAAACTCTCATGGTGGATTGTAAAAATGCTGATTTACCACCTTTCTTGGCAAGTTGTCTCTGGAAACACTCACCCTACTCCACCCAATGCTCAATAAAAAACTGATGTCCAAAAGGGTTAGAGATTCATCTCTAAATTCCACATTTGATCCAAGAAGAAAAATAGTCTTTGTTGTTTGGGGAGTCCAAAAAAAGAAAGCAGGAAAGAGAAAAGATGTGCTATTCCAACAGTGCCAAGTCCCAAAGCTTCAAAATCCTCTCCAGCAGTGTTCTTCAATATTTGTAGTCCCTGTAGCATTGGTGGCCTTTGCTCGGGTACCCAGCGAGGCTCTATAATTGCATAAACACGCAACTCTGTTGTTTTAGAGGGAAGCAGCTACACATGCCACTTTAAAAAAATTTAATTAGTGTATCTCTTTTCTTAAAACATGTGGAGTTCCACATGGGGAGGTTGGACACCACCCTGGGCAGGTTCCACATGGCATGGCAGCTGCTGTGAGCAAAGGGGAGGGCGTGTGGAGGCCGTGAGGTAGCGTCTCGTCTGAAGGAAATGAAATACTACATGCAGAGGGCTTATTAAAAGCTTCATGCTTGAAAAATCCATAGTAAAGGCAAGTCTTGGGGAGCAAACAGTTTCCCCTTTTGCTGGTCATGTTAACTTTATAGTTGGAAAGGTGAATGCAATTTTGACATTTGTATGGACTTAAGAGGGAAAAAAAAAAGATAGTGAAGCATGTAGCCAATTTTTATTGGAAAAACATGGCTTAAAACAAAGCTTCTCAAGGCAGCACTTTGCCAGTGACTACGGTGCAGAGTTCTCTTCTGGGGGCCTTGCATACCACATTGTCACAGCTACAGAAAATAAAAAAACAAAGTAGCTTGGTGCCAGAGTGGCCCATGACTCTTAACTTAAGTGAAACAATTCAGAAAGAGAAAGACAAAAGCTGCATGTTCTCACTTA
>NW_012146190.1:3179890-3181715 GCF_000956105.1 Propithecus coquereli | reverse complement strand
CTTTTTCTCAGGTTAAAATTAAAAAAGGTGAGCATGGTCAGAGTGAGGTTTGCTAGGTATTTTCTTATTTCTTAACAGATAGTTTAGCAACTCAAAGAAATGGTTTCAAATGATGCCAATTCATCTTTGTTTCACTCAGTCATTAGGCCCTTTCAGCATTAATGCCTCTGAAGTTCATGTTTCACCCCGAATGTGGGGTGGGCCCTATTCCTTAAGCAGAGGCAAGTCAGCTCCTGGGTCCTGCCACTGCACTCACTGAACATGAAGAGCTGGAATAAGACACCGACTTCTTCTGTCCAAACTCACCTCCCCGACTAGCCTATATTCCGGGTATGAGGACCTAAGGCAAGAGAGGCCAGTGCGCTGCAAAGATTTGAATTGACAGACACTGTAAAAAATTCTTTCCAGGGATTTTTTTTTTTTCCAGAGACGGGATTCCACTATGTTGTCCAGGCTGGAATTGAACTCCTGGGCTCAAGTGATTCTCCCACCTTGGCATGCCAAGTAGCTGGGATTACAGGCATGCACCACCACGCCGAGCTGCTTTCCAGGGATTTAGCCAAGGTCGCGAGCTGTAAACCTGGCCTTGTGAAGGAGTGGATGAAGATGTATAAGTATGAGGCAGTATATAGTCTGTTCTTCTGTTACCTTTGTAACTTTGAATATGCTAGTCAGCAAACCCACATGGGTTTCACATGGACTAACCCACCTTTTACAATTTTTCTCTTCCTAACTCTGCTGGAGCCCCTCTCACTCCTCTTCCTCATTCCTACTCTGTCATTTTCCCTTTAAAATGCCTCCTCACCACTCTGCAAGTGAAGATGAAGCTCAGCTTCCCTCCCATCAGTAGTTACCAAATACAATCTGTTTTCACCACTGTAACAAATGTCCATTAAAAGGAGAACAAATAAACAAATCGTAAAAAAATCACATAAAAATTGTGACATATTTTATTTCATAATATCTGAATCACAAATTCTTGCAAAACCTTTTGTTTTTCCTGAAATCTATAATTTCTTTCTTTTTTCTTCTTTATAGAAGAAAGATGTACCCTCACCTTATCCTCAAGTTTTCTGGACTTCGGATCATAGTGCCCTGTGCAAGGAAGAAGTCCTCATTTTCCCCCAGAGGTGTCTCTCCCTGAACTCTGCATTTCCCTTTCCACAAAAGAGTAGTCACTCTTTAAGCATGTTATACAGCTCTTATCTTTGTACATCCTTTCACTGTCTTCCTGGGATCCACCCTTTCCTGAACTTTATGTATCCCTCTTTCTTGACTGCCAATCTGCCCCCCTCCCCCCTTGTCTTCTTCAAGGACATCCCAAAATAATCTCCTAAGAAAGAATCTTAAGAGGCTCTAAGACATGTGCATCTAAAAATGTCTTTACGTTTGCTCATAGTCGCTGGAAAGGTTGGCTGAATATAGAATTCCAAATTAAATTAAGAAGTAAAAAAACAAGCCACAGACTAGAAGAAAATATTTGCAGTACATACATTTGAAAAAAGACCAAAATTCAGACTATATAAAGAACTTCTAAAATTCAATTAGAAAAGGACGAGCAATTGAATTTTTTAAAAATGGGCCAATACTTGAACAGGAACGTCACAAAGAATATAAACAAATGACTAAGATATAGGTAATATCAATATTACCTCAATATCAATATCAATGCTCAATATCAGTGCTCATCAGGGAAAACCAAAGTAAACCTAAAATGACATGTCACTATGCACTAACAAAAATGGCTTAAATTAAAAAGATTGATAATATCAAGTACTGGAGAAGATACAGAGCACTTGGAACTTCAGAATACATTGCCGATGAG
>NW_012146190.1:3177931-3179840 GCF_000956105.1 Propithecus coquereli | reverse complement strand
CAGTGACAAGGAAACAAGAAAGAAGTTTAAAAAAATCATGTAGTTGTCTCCAATGTCTACTGTTTAGCTGCCTAGGCTATCCAGCCCCCACTAGCCTGGCCTATGAACTGGTAGGGGGACTTCATGTGAGATGAAACAGGGCAACAGATAGAGGTGTGGCTTCTGTCTGTGGGGGCAAGGGCCCTGGTGCAGCCTGCCTCTGTGAGGTGGGACAAGAGCCTGCTCAGGTGGCCCTACTGCTTGAGAATAGAAACCTCCAGGGAAGAACACAGGAAGTAAATTGTGAGCAAGGCACCTGACACCAGACACAGGAAAAAGCACTGGTCACTGACACCATCTGCTCACAATGCAGTGACCCCATGAAAGTCGGGCTCAGACCAAAAAAATTGCTCTCTCTAGTAGTAAGGAAGTTGCAGGTGGGGCCCACAAATATTTCTTCTTATATTCCTGTGACTGGAGAAAAGAAACTTGGGAAAAGTTCTATTTTCCCTTTGGCCAGAGGCTGATACGTCCAAAGGAGAAGGAATCTGCCTTCCTATGAAATATCAATGTGCCCCTTAAGGAATTTGGAATCAGCAAGCTTGGGTTCAAGCCCCACCCCTAATTAGCTGAATAAATTTAGGCAGTTATTTATCATCTAGGAATCTCAGTTCTGTTTGAAAAATACGAGCATCACTTTTCATTAGCTATGAGGACTAAGTGTGTTCTCCTTGCAGGTTTAGTTCAAGGAATTCTCTGGACCAATCCTGAGCAGGCCTGGGTGTCTCTCAGAGGTCTCCTAATCCCTGGAGGAGGAGATGGCAAGCAGAGGGCAGGGGTTAGCATTAGTCTTGCAATGTGAAACGTGCGTTCCTGGAATAACCTGTTGACTTCAGGAAGCCCATTGAACAATACTTCTCTTGAAGTCCTCCTGAGTTTTCTCGGAATGGATTTCTACCCTGACCCCGTAAGTTTGTTCCAGTTTCCCCAGGTTGGAACTTCTGTGGAACCCCGATGACTAAGGTGTGACTCCTCTCCTGGTTCTAGCGAAGGACCTGTTTTCCCTCGCAGTTGTTGACTGGATTTCACTGCAAAGACAATGCTGCTGCCTGGCTAGTCATAACAGTGTGTCTGCCAGCAAATGCTATCATCATCCCTTGAGTATCAGCCCCAGGGTCACACGCCCCTGGTCTACTGCCATGTGCACTGTGGCTTAACTTTTTCTGAGGCCACTGCATACTTGGGTTAGCCTTGTTGACTCTGGCCCTCATGTCTCCAGCTTCTTCTCTGATTTCCAGTGGTTTGCTGTTGAAGTTAGAGCATGCCTCCTGTTTAAGGCTAGTTCTCCAAGCTTGAGAGGACTACCAAGGTGATGGGCCAGATTAGGCTTTGCAAATAACACAACAGCACCAGTCAGGGATGGACAGTGGTGATTCTAACAAGACAATGCTCTCTCTAGCTGAGTACGATGTGGCTAATAAATGTGTACGACTTGCTTTTAGAGAGGGCAAGCTGTTTCCTCCACCAGGAACGTCCTTGCTGGGATCTCAGCAGCAAGTCTTGGCCTCCTCTCTGTTTGGTTCACCCAAACAAAGATTCTTTGTATCAAGTACCTATGACATAGCTCTACTGTTTCACTGATGATGCCATATTGTAACTACTGGCTTTAAGTCTGTTTCTTGATTTCGTTGCAGTTTCATAAAGGTCATGACCCTATGTTAACTATCTGTGTGCTGTCAGTACCTACCATTATGCCTGGGACTTAGTGGACTTTCAATACATGTGTTGTATGGCTGGGTACATAGATGGATGAATAAATGAACAAACAAATCCCACAGTTGGATTGGGATATCGTGGCATATCAAGGTATAAGATCAGTACATGGCCCTCCAAAATTATCATAGTAACATGGGAGACCTTTGCCAAAGCC
>NW_012146190.1:3165064-3166605 GCF_000956105.1 Propithecus coquereli | reverse complement strand
TGCTTTTATAGCAATTATACTTAATTTCTAGGCCTCTTACTTGTTCCGTGTTCCTATTTCACTGATTCTATTTTATGGATACAGTATCTCTCAACTCTCTTTGAAGGTACGGAGGATTTTCTTAAAGTCCTCTTCTATTTTCTGAATTATATCTATTTTCTCTGATAATTGTGGTCCTTCTCTTTGATACTATTTCTTTTCCTCATGTGTTTGATCCTCCTTGGATGATGCACATCAGTGAGGAAGGTGTGTGTGCTTCCTCCTCCGTTCAGTAAGAAGATTTTTTTTCCTCCTTGCCTGGGGAGTCTACCTGGAAGGTCTGTGTAGGAGGATGGGGCATTTTGAAAGACCAGCTTTATGGCCAGTGGTTATAGAGCTGCCCGACAGATTTAATGGTACCCAAATGCCAGAAAGAGGAATGCCTTCAAAAGACTTTCAAAAGAGGGCATGGCTTTCCCTGGTTTATTCACTATCTTTAGAGAAGGATACTGGAGCTAATGGTCAGGCTGTCTTCAGCTCTGCCATGTTTATGGGGCAAATGGGACTTCCAGGCACAGTCCTTCAAAAGATACTCTCCTCTCTGATCTCTTCCTCTTCTTTTTTATTTCAGCATATTACGGGGGTATAAATGTTTAGGTTATGTATATTCCCCTTGCCTGATCTGAGTCAGAGCTTCATCCCCGAGATGGTGGGCTCTGCACCCATTAGGTGTGTATATACCCATCCCCTCCCCGCCATCTGCCCAACACCTGATGAATGTTATTACTATATGTGCACTTAAGCGTTGATCAGTTAATACCAATTTGATGGTGAGTACATGTGGTGCTTGTTTTCCATTCTTGGGATACTTCACTTAGTAGAATGGGTTCCAACTCTATCTAGGATAATACAAGAGGTGCTACATCACCATTGTTTTTTGTGGCTGAGTAGAACTCCATGGTATTCATATACCACATTTTATTAATCCACTCATGTACTGATGGGCACTTGGGTTGTTTCCACATCTTTGCACTTGTGAATTGTGCTACTATAAACATTCTACTGCAGATGTCTTTTTTATAGAATCTCTTTTTTTCATTTGGGTAGATGCCCAGTAATGGGATTGCTGGATCAAATGGTAGTTCTACTTGTAGCTCTTTGAAGTATCTCCATGTTGCTTTCCACAGAGGTTTACTAATTTGCAGTCCCACAAGCAGTAGATGAGTGTTCCTATCTCTCCACATCCATACCAACATTTATTGTTTTGGGACTTTTTGATAAAGGTCATTTTCACTGGAGTTAAGTGATATCTCATTGTGGTTTTGATTTGCATTTCCCTGATGATTAGAGATGTTGAGCATTTGTTCATATGTTTCTTGGCCGTTAGTCTATCCTCTTTTGAAAAGTTTCTGTTCATGTCCTGACCCCACTTTTTAACAGTTATTTGATTTTTTTCTTGCTGATTTCCCTGAGTTCTATATAGATTCTAGTTATCAGCCCTTTATCGGATGTGTAACATGCGAATATTTTCTCCCATTGTGTAGGTTGTCTGTTTGCTCTCA
>NW_012146190.1:3153549-3163403 GCF_000956105.1 Propithecus coquereli | reverse complement strand
AACATTTAAAGAAAAGAAAATGTGTTTGTCACAGGGAAGAATTTAAACACATCTTTTTAAGGGTTGAATGCAAAATGCGTACATTCGTAGAGCTATAATTATTTTTGAGTCCAGTAGATCGATTCCAATCTCTCCTACTCTGCAGCCATTCTGCTAAAGTCCCCACCTCATCTCGTTTCTTTCCTTTCTTTATGTAAATTTGGCACTACAAGTGAGTATAATATTGGAATCATCACAGCAGATAAAGACAGGATCTTCTGATAACTGAAATACATGTGGGTGGAAATCATCCACACACTCCCTCAGATGCCATTGTACCTGTGTGGTTTTAGTGCTGATCTGATGTTTGCAATATCAGCTGTAACTAGAAACATAAAATTGCTGTCAGGCTGAACTCTTGATAAACCTAGTTCAAGAATTTAAGTTTGTTTTCTGTCCTAGGTCATGCTCATATCTCCACTGATATACGACTGTATGGTTTACACTTGGATAGTTGGAAAGCTCAACTTGCCATTATGTTGTTACCTGGGTGCCTCTCAGGTGGGAATAAATTGATGAGAGAGCAAGCCTGAGGTCTGTTGGGGAGCAGGAAGCAGGCAGGGGGTGGTGATGGGAGGAAGGGGGGTATTTATATTCAGTGAAGTTTTGATGTTAAACAGAAAAGCAATCACAGATGGTATCTGATTACAGTTGGATTACTGCCAACAACTCGCAGGTAGATACCGCAGGAAAAACCAAATGCGATGCCCATAAGAACCTCATTCTCAATCCTCAATACCCTTCAAGGACTCAGGATTATGTCCTGTTTCACTGTTGCTGTTGATATATATGTGTATATATTACATAATTCATTTTAAGAAACCCCATCAAACCAAAATTTGAAGGTATTGAATAGGTACATTAACCAGAACATATTCCATATTCCATGAGAGAAGAAGCCTCCATTTCACAAAATGTTTTTACAAAATAGTACATTTTCCTATGAATTTAAAATTTAATTTATTTACCAAATTAATTTTTCATGCAGCTTTCAGTTCGTTCAAACACTCATGAATGTTTATTGATGACTGCCATATCATGTTTAAAAAAACACACCAATTTATGTAGAACAAGACTAATACATAAATCAGGACAAGCTAAGATCCTGATTTAACATGGTGTCCTTTTGTTTTAACCCACAAAGGTGACAATGATTCAATTTTTGCTCAACAGGGGCTGCTGATTGGCAACTGATGCCTAAGTTTATTGATGACATCTGAGATTGCATCCTGATGATCTGTGAATCTCCAGCTTTAAAACGTCTTCACAAATCCCTGCCAACCCAATCAAAATCAGAAATACCTAAACAACCAGTTTTTTGTCCACTGTACACCGATGTAATGAAATCAACTGGTTTCTCTTGGAATGTGAGGGACTTTAAGCTAAATGTCATCCATTGCAAGGGTATTGGATTTCTTAGGTAGTGCAGAGGAAAGGCATTTCCTGCAGAAACAGAAATCCAGAGTCTGAGATGCACTCTCAAATTCATAAGGGTCATGTCCAAGCAAAAATAACACTAATTTCTGTGGGAAGAAAATCATACTGTTCCTATGGGTAGGGGAAAATAAACCTTAATTCACAGCGACTCTTCTCTTCTGGCGTGCACAGGGGTAGAGATGCAGATGCAGGACCACACTACCTGGGCGTGAATCCTGGCTCTGCCCACATAAGAGGGGTGTGTGCTAAGCTAGTTACTTAAACTTGCTGTGCCTCAGTTTCTTTATCTATAAAGCAGGGGCAAAAATAGTACCACTGTCATGTGGTCATTTTCGGATTAAACGAATTGAGTGCTTGGGAGAGTGTCTGGCACAACATAAGCACAACTTAAGTGTTTGCTACTGTTACTATAATAAATATCTACTCTAAGCCAGATGCTTTATATTAATGATCACAATTAATCTCCTCAGGTGGATAATAGATATTATTATTTCTAGTTTCTTTGATGTGACAATAGATTTCAGAGGAGGTAAGTAATTTTTCCAAGACCACATAGTCAAAAAGTGGTTGAGCTGGAATTGATACCCAAATCTTTCTAATTTTAAGCCTTCTCTCATTCCAAGCAGATGACTAGCTAACTGGCTGGTTTTCTCACTTCTCAACTAGTTGTCCTAGTGTTCAATGAGAGGGTCTTGGCCAGACTTGGGCAGCCACTCCAAAGATGCCCCATCTGCTCCTGTTTGCCTCACACCTGGAGCAGCTAGTGCAGTCACCCAGCGCGGGGCGGCCAGCTCCGCAGGGAAGCCAGGGGACAGATGGAGTGATCAGAGGGCCCTGGTCCCAGCAACTTTCTCTTTCCTGTTATCAGACAGGCTTCCTGCGGTGATTTCTAATCAGGGTGTGTGATTTGCTTTCTCTTTCCCTTTCAAAACATTCTAATTTTTTCATACTGTATTTAATATTTCATTATTTCTTGTGGATGAAAGGGGAAGAGCTTGTTTTGAAAAATATATAACTCCTCTTTCCACAGAAGAGATCCATCCCGGAGCAGTGTTCACAGCCAGTGCTGCCAACTTCAAAAATAAATGGTTCTGATCTCCTCAGAAACCAGATTTTCACATTTGTTCTCTGAAGAGTGGAGGGTACATTTTTAATAAAGCCCTAGTTGTGATAAATGGCCAGCTCAAAAATAGCAGGCAGAGGCTCAGCCAATGCAGTGACCTAGGAGCCATCTGGGTGAGTAATTTGCCTGTATACACAGGAGCACGGAGGAAGCCTCTCGTAAGGCTCAGCTCATTTTGGCTGGGTGACTTCGTTTCCTTATCAGATCTGATCTCACCAAAGGCCATTTGTTTGCAATTCAGACTGGCCAACTTTGGCACAAACCTACCTACTCTAACCTCAAACGTAAATCAGAAGAGCAGATATTCATTTTCCCCATCATATTACAGTATGTTTAAGGCATTGTGTCAACATAGCTCGTACATATTTGTTTGTAACTAGGCTTAGGACCTGGAAAACTTTCTGGTTTAACTTCTTACACACAATGACTGAATATAGATTAATTTTTATGACAAATAAAAGCATACATGCTTATCATCAAAAGCAATCTTTTGCTGCAATAAATGAGGCTGCTAGATGTTATCTAGAGCAAGGAAAAGCTAGGAGGAGTTAAGTCAGCTACATAGGAAAAAGTGGGAAATGTCTTCACCTTACCTCTCTGAGTTCATCATCCATTCTGAGTTCATCATCCATTCAGTCCAGCTGTCCACCGTAGGTGATGGGGTAGGTGGTCTCAGAAAGGGCCCTTAGGTAAATACTAATTATTGACCTAACCTGAGCCTTCTGAACCATAGGTGAAGTCCTCTGGGGTACCCCTTCATGTGGAGGAATGAAAGTGTCTCCATAGGAGACACTTGATTAAATAAAAGGGGCTGTGTGACCAAGCTGTAGAATATCAGCTAACAAGTGCTATTTAGGTTGGTGCAAAAGTAATTGTGGTTTTAGCATTGTCGAAATTTGCTGTTTGCTATCGGAATACATTCTTAAATAAATGTTGTTATGTTATACATCATTTTAATGCACATTTCTCGCTTTATGTTTTTTTGCTAATTGATTTATTACTTGCTGTTTATTTGGTATTTATTTTGGATTATGGAAATGATGTTAGACAAAAAGCAAATTTGAGTGATTTTCTCACTTGAGTTCAAAATGGGTTGTAAAGCAGCGGAGACAGCTCACAACATCAACAATGCATTTGGCCCAGGAACTGCTAATGAACGCACAGTGCAGTGGTGGTTCAAGAAGTTTTGCAAAGGAGATGAGAGCCTTGAAGATGAGGAGCACAGTGGCTGGCCATCGGAAGTTGACAATAACCAATGGGGAGCAATCATCGAAGCTGATCCTCTTACAACTACAAGAGAAGTTGCCAGAGAACTCATCATCGACCATCCTGTGGTGGTTCAGCATTTGAAGCAAATTGGAAAGGTGAAAAAGCTCAGTAAGTGGGTGCCTCATGAGCTGACCGAAAATGAAAAAAAATTATTTCGAAGTGTCGTCTTCTCTTATTATACACAACAACAACGAACAATTTCTCGATTGGATTGTGACGTGCAATGAAAGTGGATTTTATATGACAACTGGCAAACCAGGTCAGGTCAGTGGTTAGACTGAGAAGAAGCTCCAAACTACTTCCCAAAGCCAAACTTGCACCAAAAAAAGGTCATGGTCACTGTGGTCTGCTGCCGGTCTGATCCACTACAACTTTATGAATCCTGGCAAAATCATGACACCTGAGAAGTATGCTTAGCAGATTGATGAGATGCAGCAAAAACTGCAACGCTTGCAGCTGGCATTGGTCAACAGAAAGGGCCCAATTCTCCTCCACGACAACACCCGACCACACATTGAACGAATTGGGCTACGAAGTTTTGCCTCATCCGTCATGTTCTTCTGACCTCTCACCTACCGACTGCCACTTCTTCAAGCATCCTGGCAACTTTTTGCAGGGAAAACGCTTCCACAACCAGCAGGATGCAGAAAATGCTTTCCAAGAGTTCCTCGAATCCTGAAGCACAGATTTTTATGCTACAGGAATAAACAAACTTATTTCTCATTGGCAAAAATGTGTTGATTGTAATGCTTCCTATTTTGATTAATAAAGATGTGTCTGAGCCTAATTACAATGATTTAAAATTCACATTCCAAAACCGCAATTACTTTTGCACCAACCTAATATTTGGGCAGGTAGGCAAGGGAAAAAGTGCGAGAGTGTTGTCTTCCCTTTTATAGGCACTGTTGAGAGAATGCCGAGCTCTTTTCCAGCTAGAGGCCCTGATAAACAGAAGACTATGGAACAAGGGTCCTAGTCCACCTCTCTGTGCCCCCTGCCTCTACACATGAAGTAGTGGGAATGCTAAGTGTGCTTTGGGGACCACAACCCACTGAAGTATAAAATGTGCAAGATCCTTCTTGGTTTTTAGTTCTAAAGAAGGAGTATATGCTGGATGCTTTCTTCTGGCTTTCTAGATCATTCTCCACCTTCTCCCCTCTACCCTGTGTCCTGGGGGATTGAAATTTTCTCAATTGTATCAGTGGGGCTCCCTTGCCCTTGGGCTTCCTACCGTGCTCAGTCATTGGGCAGCACTAGCAAGAGACAAGGGAGGACAGGAGATAAGTGAGCTTGAGGCATTGATTCCCCAATCCCTTCCTGGTGTGGGTCGCTGCAGGTTGGCTATACCCTTCAACCCATAGCACAGCTCCTGTCTGATCCATCTTGCAGGGATAGGGATTTGCATTAGAGTAGACACTTTCTGACTCTCCTGCTGTGAGCAGAGAGGATGAAGCAGAGGTATGCACGGATGGAATCGTGAGTAGGAGTGTCAGGAAATTTGAGACATCTTGCATGATAGCATTCTTTCTCTACAGGAAGGAAGGAGACAGATGCACTCCTGATAGACAGGAGGAGGAGTTAGCGGAGAGGAGGGCTTGAGGGATATGGGAAAAGTTGGAGAGAACTGATTCAGGCAGCGTATAAATTGAAGGCATCTTTGAAGCCTGCACGAAATTAGAGAATGTGAATTTGTATGGCATCAAGCTTCATGTGTAGCACTCAGAGCCCCGTGAGTGGGAGCAGAAAAGGCAATCAGTTGGAGATTTGTAAAATTTGTTTTCCAGAGAGAAGAGATGGAAAGAAAGACACAGAGGACTTGAAGACTTTAGCAAGAGAGTGACTAAAGAAATTTGCCTTGGGGTCATGATGGGACAACAGAGGATATGGAGATGGCAGTTGAAGGCACGAGGGAGCAGAGATCACAAATGGATTGAAGAGCAGCTGCGTTGAGAATAACAAATGGAGAGAATGGGAAGATTACGCACCGTGACCAGGAAATGTTAGGTTTGGATGGAGGGAAGTAGTTCCCAGGGATTACAAGTTTTAGGATGTCATTATCGACATGGGGCAGGAGTCATTAGAGTTTAAAAGGTCAAAAATGGAGTGTTTTTCATCGATAGCAGGTTAGAGAGGAAGACTGCCCACTGATGCCTAAATCTTCAGTAGCTTTGAACAAATGAGGAGTAGGTTGTTGACAATGAGGGTAGAAGGTGGATAATAGTAACTTCAAGGGAACTTGCTTTTGTGCACGAGAGGGTGGAGTAAGGATCTCAGAGCAATCCCAGGGAGCGGGAGAACGCTCACTCTACCTCCTGACTCCAAGGCATGCGGAGAAGGCTCAGCTGCCTCTCAATGAAGCTGCCAGGGACGCAGCCCTCAGGGAGGCCAGATTTCAGCATAGACAGAGATGAAAGAAATATTTAATGATGAGGTCAAGGAAAGAGAAAAAGCCATCTGTCATGGATCAGAGATACAAGGGAAGGGATTAGAATAAGGAGATTACGGAGAAGTTGGATTGAAAGAGACATGACCAGAATAACACATATTTTAGCCAGTGGCCTTTGCAGAGGTGTGAGGCATGATGGGTTTGGTTAGCCTCCTGGGATCCAAATGGACCAGATGCAGGAGCACCTGGTGCTGGGAAAGGGCTCGGGAGGAGGGAATATGCCCAGTTCTCTCCGAAAGAAGTTAACTCCCAGGCTGCGGGATTCACTTGCCTTTGAGGAATTCCTAATCCAGTGAGCAGGTAGGCATGGGGATTAATTAATTTCTTGAATAATTACCACAAATGGTTCTTAAACTTTCTGATCACAGAACCAATCCCTTTATACCCTTAAAAATTATTAAGACCCCAAAAAGCTTTTGTTTGTGTGGAATCTATCTATCTATCTATAGTTATCATATTAAAAACTAAAACTGAGAAAGTTTTAAAATACTGATTTAAAATATTTAGCATTTCCTGCTAACATAACTTTTCTTTTGGTAATAAAAATTAACTTGTAATAAAAATTAAATTTGTTTCAATGGGAAACTATGCATTGTTTAGAGGATATCCCTTCTGGGTTGCCAAATTCTAGCCTTTCTTTTCTTTGAACTATTTTATAACTTTGTAAATTGTGGATGGCCATTAGACATGCAAATTCTGTCCTGTCTGATAAAGATTAGATTGGAAAACCTTCTTTGCCTTCATTTACAATTCATTTTAACCTACTTTTACTCCGTATAAATTCCAGTTTAACTTCTTTTTTAACTGTTTGTAATATCTCACTGATTAATGAGTAGAATAAAGACTCTAACCTGTGCTAATTTTTACATCTGTATGAGAGTCGTGATTTTACTTTTTTTTTTTTGAAAATTATGTTTTAACACACTTTATTTTCTAAAACAAAAAAGTTAATGAAAAGAGTGGAGTTGTTTTGTAGTTTTCCAAATTTTTTTAATGTCTGGCACAAGAGAAGACAGCTGGTTCCTTATATCTGCTTCTGTAGTCAATCTGCTGTAGATACGTTGTTTTAGTTGAAGTATATGAAGAAAATCTGGCCTCATGCAGATATGTATTTGGAAAATGGAGGAGTACTTTAGTAGCTTTTTCAAATAATTGTGGATATTCTTCTCTATTATTATTATTATTATTATTATATTCTTAGAGACAAAGTCTAATCCTATTGCCCAGGCTGGAGTGCAGTAGCTGGATCATAGCTCACTACAGCCTTGAACTCCTGCTCAAGTGATTCTCTCACTTCATCTTCCTAAGTAGCTGGGAGTATAGGCATGTGCCACCATGCCTCCCTAATTTTTTTTTTATGATTTGTAGAGACAGGGTCTTGCTATGTTGTCCAGGCTGGTCTTGAACTCCTGGCCTTAAGCAATCCTTCTGCCTTGGCCTCCCAAAGTGCTGGAATGGATATTCTTCTTTAATATTGCACAAATTTTGCCAAATTTTAGTTTTTAAAGGTTAGTTACAATGTTGAATCTGAAACCATTCCAATGAGCTTTTCATACACTGTTAAATTAAAATTCACTGGACTATCTTTCACTTTGAAAGGATCTCTTACCCATGCATGATTCTTTAACATCACGCATTGGTCATTTGGAAAATATTGGTTCACTGAGTTATGAAGATCTTTCAAATGATGGCACAATTCATTGTATTAACATAATATTTTTGAAAACCACATTGCTAATATCACAACCAATCTCATTTTAAAAAGATTTAAATATTAGAAAGCTGTCAAACTCAGGTGGATATGTTCTAAAATTCTAATTTTCACTCGAAAGCTTTAATTTTATCATTGGAAACAAATACAATTAGTTGTTTTACTTGAAGTGACATGCTCACTCACTTATTTTTAGGAAATATTTGCCAAATACACAAGTCTGAATAACCATTGTTGCTCATCATTCTTTCAAGTAAAAATGGCATTTCACAAAAAGTGGCTGGTTCAAGTTACAACTCAAACAACTTCACAACACCTTTTCTCAAAATAACCATCAACTTGCAGTATGCGGCAAATTTACTTTACGTGTACTTCTCCTTTCACCACACAGACCATTAAAAAGACTTATGCTCAAGCCTTGAGAATTAAAATTAATAATTTTTATTGCTTCACCAAGGACATTCTCAAGTGAAACTGGCATTTTCTTTTACTGTGAGTGGGAGGCAATGAAGAATCACACAACTACTAGTTTACTGCCACTGCGTTGATTTATTATAATATAAAGTGCCAAGAAGTTTTATCCAGTATTGCTTTTGCATTATCAGTGAAAATTTCACTGTGGTGAAAAGATAAATAATGTCTTCAACTCCTGGCTTCAAGCGATCCTCTCAGCTCGGCCTCCCAAAGTGCTAGGATTACAGATGTGAGCCACTGCATCTGGCTGATGTCTTAATATCATTATGAAAGTAGTTTTGCCTTTGTGGACCCCTTAAGAGGGTCTCAGGAAACCAACCAAGGTCCCACAAAACACACTTTGAAAACCATAGCCTTACCAGAATCTCTTGCTTTACTAGAGGCACTTGTGCTTCTAAAGCAACTTCTGTGCTGAAATGTGAACTGCTTCCATCTCTCTTTCTCTGGGCTTTAGCATAAAGTATGTTAGCAATGAAAGCTTCTTGGAAAAAGTTCACCAGACTTGGGCCCAAAAGATAAAGTGATCAACTTCTCTGAAGAATTAGGAAGGGTTTGAAGAAGATGACATTAAAGTGGGGTTTGAGGGGAGAAAAGGAGTTTGACAGGTGGAAATGGCAGAGAAGAGCCTTGTAGGTAGAAGGAACCCAATACATTCATGAGACTTTTGCCATGTTGAGTTGATTTGCCAGATGAAGACGCCTCCACCACATTGTTGGACAGTGAGCCTTGTACTTGAGGCATACATTTAGGTTAGAGAGAGATTTGAGAGCCATCAAAATATGCATTGTTTTATTATGTTAAGTGAAATAAGCCAAGCACAGAAAGACAAATCTTTCATGTTCTTACTCATATGTGAGAGCTAAATATTAAAAACAATTGATTTCATGGAGACAGAGAGCAGAATAATGGTTACCAGAGGCTGGGAAGACTATTAGGGAGGTAGGGATAAAGTGGGGATGGTTAATAGGCACAAACATATAGTTAGATAGTTAGACAAAATGAAAAATATTTGATAGCACAACAAAATGACTATAATCAGCAGTAAGTTAGGAAATATTTTAAAATAACTGAAAGAGTGGAATTGGAATGTTCCTAACACAAAGAAATGACAAATGTCTTAGGTGATGGATACTACAATTACCTTGATTTGATTGATCCACATTGTATGCCTGTATCAAAACACCACATGTACCCTATAAAGATATAGTTATTATGTACTCATAATAATTAAAAATTAAAAAATATTAAAAAGAAGATAATAAAATATGCATTGTTTAGACGGTTGAAATCATGACAGTGAATGCGACGGCACAGGAAAAGTGTGTAGAGAGAGGGACAACGGGGATGTGGGACAA
>NW_012146190.1:3141729-3153239 GCF_000956105.1 Propithecus coquereli | reverse complement strand
TATATTCTTAGAGACAAAGTCTAATCCTATTGCCCAGGCTGGAGTGCAGTAGCTGGATCATAGCTCACTACAGCCTTGAACTCCTGCTCAAGTGATTCTCTCACTTCATCTTCCTAAGTAGCTGGGAGTATAGGCATGTGCCACCATGCCTCCCTAATTTTTTTTTTATGATTTGTAGAGACAGGGTCTTGCTATGTTGTCCAGGCTGGTCTTGAACTCCTGGCCTTAAGCAATCCTTCTGCCTTGGCCTCCCAAAGTGCTGGAATGGATATTCTTCTTTAATATTGCACAAATTTTGCCAAATTTTAGTTTTTAAAGGTTAGTTACAATGTTGAATCTGAAACCATTCCAATGAGCTTTTCATACACTGTTAAATTAAAATTCACTGGACTATCTTTCACTTTGAAAGGATCTCTTACCCATGCATGATTCTTTAACATCATGTATTGGTCATTTGGAAAATATTGGTTCACTGAGTTATGAAGATCTTTCAAATGATGGCACAATTCATTGTATTAACATAATATTTTTGAAAACCACATTGCTAATATCACAACCAATCTCATTTTAAAAAGATTTAAATATTAGAAAGCTGTCAAACTCAGGTGGATATGTTCTAAAATTCTAATTTTCACTCGAAAGCTTTAATTTTATCATTGGAAACAAATACAATTAGTTGTTTTACTTGAAGTGACATGCTCACTCACTTATTTTTAGGAAATATTTGCCAAATACACAAGTCTGAATAACCATTGTTGCTCATCATTCTTTCAAGTAAAAATGGCATTTCACAAAAAGTGGCTGGTTCAAGTTACAACTCAAACAACTTCACAACACCTTTTCTCAAAATAACCATCAACTTGCAGTATGCGGCAAATTTACTTTACGTGTACTTCTCCTTTCACCACACAGACCATTAAAAAGACTTATGCTCAAGCCTTGAGAATTAAAATTAATAATTTTTATTGCTTCACCAAGGACATTCTCAAGTGAAACTGGCATTTTCTTTTACTGTGAGTGGGAGGCAATGAAGAATCACACAACTACTAGTTTACTGCCACTGCGTTGATTTATTATAATATAAAGTGCCAAGAAGTTTTATCCAGTATTGCTTTTGCATTATCAGTGAAAATTTCACTGTGGTGAAAAGATAAATAATGTCTTCAACTCCTGGCTTCAAGCGATCCTCTCAGCTCGGCCTCCCAAAGTGCTAGGATTACAGATGTGAGCCACTGCATCTGGCTGATGTCTTAATATCATTATGAAAGTAGTTTTGCCTTTGTGGACCCCTTAAGAGGGTCTCAGGAAACCAACCAAGGTCCCACAAAACACACTTTGAAAACCATAGCCTTACCAGAATCTCTTGCTTTACTAGAGGCACTTGTGCTTCTAAAGCAACTTCTGTGCTGAAATGTGAACTGCTTCCATCTCTCTTTCTCTGGGCTTTAGCATAAAGTATGTTAGCAATGAAAGCTTCTTGGAAAAAGTTCACCAGACTTGGGCCCAAAAGATAAAGTGATCAACTTCTCTGAAGAATTAGGAAGGGTTTGAAGAAGATGACATTAAAGTGGGGTTTGAGGGGAGAAAAGGAGTTTGACAGGTGGAAATGGCAGAGAAGAGCCTTGTAGGTAGAAGGAACCCAATACATTCATGAGACTTTTGCCATGTTGAGTTGATTTGCCAGATGAAGACGCCTCCACCACATTGTTGGACAGTGAGCCTTGTACTTGAGGCATACATTTAGGTTAGAGAGAGATTTGAGAGCCATCAAAATATGCATTGTTTTATTATGTTAAGTGAAATAAGCCAAGCACAGAAAGACAAATCTTTCATGTTCTTACTCATATGTGAGAGCTAAATATTAAAAACAATTGATTTCATGGAGACAGAGAGCAGAATAATGGTTACCAGAGGCTGGGAAGACTATTAGGGAGGTAGGGATAAAGTGGGGATGGTTAATAGGCACAAACATATAGTTAGATAGTTAGACAAAATGAAAAATATTTGATAGCACAACAAAATGACTATAATCAGCAGTAAGTTAGGAAATATTTTAAAATAACTGAAAGAGTGGAATTGGAATGTTCCTAACACAAAGAAATGACAAATGTCTTAGGTGATGGATACTACAATTACCTTGATTTGATTGATCCACATTGTATGCCTGTATCAAAACACCACATGTACCCTATAAAGATATAGTTATTATGTACTCATAATAATTAAAAATTAAAAAATATTAAAAAGAAGATAATAAAATATGCATTGTTTAGACGGTTGAAATCATGACAGTGAATGCGACGGCACAGGAAAAGTGTGTAGAGAGAGGGACAACGGGGATGTGGGACAATGATAGAAATCTTTAAAAATAATCTCCTCTTTAAGGGTGGTCAGAGGAAAAGACACTAGTAAAGAAATCTGAAAAACAATAGTCACAAATTGGGTTTGGGATTTAGGAGTGAGTAGAATCCTGGAGTCAAAGGAGGAAAGAGCTTAAAGAAGAAAAAAGTGTCCCAAAGTGTCAAGAAGTTCGGGTAAATCAATATTGAAAACTACCCATTAGAGTTGGTAATGATGAAATGATTGGTGGCCTTTGTTTGGGCAGTTTAATATAAGTGGTGAGGTCAGAAACCACATTATACGAGGGGAAGAGCATGTTCAAGGACGATAAGAGGGGAGAAAGTTGTTAATGACCCCTAAAGAAACTTGGCTATAAAGAGAAGGTGAGAGTAGAAGAATACAGTTTTAGAGAGGAAGTTTTTTTTTTTTTCTAATATAATGTAGGAGATATATGTATATTTGTAATCTTATAGGGTAGGCTCTGCAGAGAAGGACACAATGAAATCCAAGAAAAGAAGAAATTATAGTGAATGGGTCTTGGAGGAAGGGAAAGGATAACCTCCAAAGACTAATAAAAAATAAAATTAGACTTGTGTTGAAGAAGCAATAGTTCTTCTCTGAGACTGGGGACAAGATGTGAACAGATAATTAAGTTTACATCTGTATAGCAAGAACACTGAAAATTTTCGCACTTGGTAGCCTCTATTCTCTTTATAAAATAGAAAGTAAGTTGTTTATTTAGAGTGAGGTTAGCAGAAAGTAGGAAGTATGTTGGACCACCCAGCAAACAGAACCTAGGGCAAAAAGCTTATTTTCTGGCACTTTATTATGTGTGCGTGTAGGTGGGCAGGGAGGAATGCAACACAATCCCAAGGAATTGGGAGAGAGGGAAAAGGGAAGTGAGACAGAGAAGGAGGAAGGGCAAGGGTGAGAAGGCACAATACTGAGATGGTCACTGCTTGGTATCAAGTGAAACTGCTTATGCAACATCAGAGGTCCATCTACAGAAGGCCATGGAAAATATTGCAGGACAGTCCAGGGAGGGAGTGAGAATTAGGAGGAAAGAATTTTTCCTGTAGCTCTTATCTCCATCTGTCAAAGTTTTGTCCCAGGGAGCGTCAACTCCCCTGCACTACTAGTTTGCTAATATCTTAGTGTTTAGCAGGTTCCCAGGGAAGCCCCAAGGTGGGAGGTGAGCTACTGTGCCCATGTGAAGATGATGGGTGAAACAAATGACGGTTGCTAAGGTGGCTGGGGCAAAGCTGAGGGCCCATGATAGAAGTCAATCCAGCTGTAGTCCTAGCTACTTGGGGGGCTAAGGCAGGAGGATGGAGTTTGAGGTTGCTGTGAGCACTCTAGCCTGGGCAACAGAGCAAGATTCTGTCTCCAAAAAAAAAAAAAGTCAAGCCAAGAAGTACTGGCATGATGTGTAAGAGGTGTTTGAAACGGGAATTTAACTTGAAAAGAATAGTGAGGACTTAAAAGTCAACTGTTCATTTTAAGAATGAGTAAAATTTCTGAGCAGCACTAACAGCACATTGGATTCCGTACATTCATGTTGGCAATAATTTGCAAGGTTATCTTATTTTCTCCAGCAATACCCAGTGGTTTCAATGGAAGAAGGATGTAATTATATTGTAGAGTTTAGATGAGAGATTTCTTGGATAAAATTAGTGGAAGGTACAAGGAGGTTAGATTGCAGGTGAGAAATCATAAAATTTGGAGTAGGTGAAGAAGGAATTCAAGGGTAGGCCAATAAAGTCAGATAAAGGGATTGGAAGTCCTAACATATTGGAAATCTTGTTTAGAGGGAATGAAAGGATAAAAATGGAAGATTATGTAATTGAGGTCCTAGAATAGCACATTTGAATTTGCAATTTAGGAAAGAAACATTTTTTGTGAAATGGCAAGAACTATTCTTGAATTATGGGAGTAAATTCATGAAGCAGAATCCATTAACTCCCGTTTAACTTTATGTCAAGCATGTTGGATGTATTGACCACATGGAAGTCCCTCAGGGTGGTAGTAAGAGATGGGAAGTGAAGTGAAGCAAGATGCCAAAGTTATCAGCAAATGTAGGAAAGTGAACTTGAGGTTGGTAGACCCAGTGACAAGAAGGAATTAGAGGTGGCATTTGCTAATTCTGCTGTCTAGCAGTACTGAGTATCAACAGCAGGCCGGGCACTGCGTCAGTTGCTGGAACACAAAGATAAGTAGGTTAGTCCGCGTGATCTGATGGGGAGACAAATAGGAAAACCAATATTATAATACAATAAGGTATGCATTTTAATAAAGTTATGTACACCATGTTTAGGAAGTCATGAATCTGACTTCTGGGATCCTGAAGCTGTTTTGAAAATCGATTGAGAGTTTTGCAGGTGAAGAAGGAAGGAAAGGGAGTTTGAAGCAGAGGGAAGAACAGAGTAAGAAACAAATTCAGCAGAAAGAGAACAAGAATTATTGATGAACTTGATTATTTTGACAACTCTAAAAATATATTTTTTATGTGTTGAATGTTATTTAGAAATTTGTCCAAGTTTATTTTTGTTGCAATGTAAAAATTTGTTTATGAATATATAATTTAATTATAAAAGTAATTCACGCCTTCAATCAGTTTATTTTCTTGGCATTCATATTTTTTAGCCCCCAGGAGCTCTGAAAAGTATAGAAGTAAGTCAGTACAGGATCATCCATCTGGCCTCAAACCCCAGGAGGTGTGACAGGAGACCACAGGTCTCTTCAAGACAAGGATTGGGCACTCTCGTTCAAGATCAGTAAATTACAAATGTCCACTCTAGAGTACTGAAGATTCGTAAAAGAAAGTCATAAATGAAAATCAAGGTATTATCTTTAGAATTGTCTGCTTACTTTAAAGGATATATATTCTGGTCATTTCCCCTTTCTTTTACTACTTTTGGAGGAAGATTAACTATTTTATTTTTATGGCATTGGTTGCTCTTACAATTTTTAGAGAAGCAACAAAAAAGGGAAATGGCCTCGTAAACTATCATTAGCCCTTTAAAATGGTCCTGTGAATAAGTGATCAAATGGCAAGGGCCTTGAGGACTTTTCCCTGCCTATAAATGGTCACTAGCTGATATGGTTCCCAATATCACTCTCTTACGTTCAGTTTTAGAGCAAACAGTGGGACAGCCCAGGATGGGTGATAGAGTTGTACATGCTTGGGTTAAAGTCACGAATCAGTTACTGGCTGTGGGACTAAGCTAGGAATTGGCTATAGGCAGACTATGGTCTTCCCAGAAATTGTTTCTTCAACTACATAATTAGATCCAGGCATAGCTCTGATGGGGTAGACTTGGGCTCCCCAAGATCAAAAGCCTTGGTCAGCAGGGGTGCCCTTGAAGAGCTTCTACACTTGCAGAGTGCTCCCTGGGGCCATACCTGGTCTGCATGGGCCTTCCCAACTGCCCCCTGACTGGGGTTTGTCTGATCATTGATCCTGGACCTCTTGCTTAGCTGCCACATTACCTGCCTGGGTCCCTCCCTCCCCTCCATCTGAGAGGCTTCATAGCCTTCGTCAAATTCTCAGAGAGACCTGTGATCAAGAAAAGGCGGGGTGCGGGGGACTCATAATGCTGCCTTCCCAAGGACAACACAACCAGTTCCCAACTGAAAGCATGGAAAGAGGCAGGTGAGAAAGAAATCTTTTCAGTCTGGTGTCTTGAGGTCAAGTGAATAAGTACAAGGTCTCAATTATGAGAAGTCAGAGTAGTCTTACTTATTACATTTCGCCATGCATAAAAGCAAATGCACTACTTTCAAGAATGCTGTAGGGTTATTTTGTTACTCAATCATAATCTAGTAAATTTTTTTCTGAACTTAAGGAAAGCCCTGACAATAATTTTATCTGTAATCCAGAAAAAAATCCAAAGGATATTCATGCATTGGATCTCATATCATTGGGCAAGTGAATCCGAACTAAGGACAGAGTTTAAAGGATATGATCCCTAATGTGTTTTCTTGGGACCCAATCTCTTATCATACAGAGGCAGAGGAAAATTAAATGAGTCAAGGAAGTCTCTCCAGGGCCATAAGTTCCAAAGATTTCTCAGTAATATTCCACTTCAGATAAGGCACTTACATTTTTTATACCTCAGTTTTCTCATCTATGAAAAAAACAAGTTGGGACCAGAACAGTGCTTTTCAAAGTATGGCTATGAAACTCTCCACACAGAATCGTCTAGGATTTCTATTTAAATTGTGAAATTCATAGATGAATTTTAAAAACATCATACTAAGGAATAAAAGTCCAATACTGCAAGACTACATTCACATGAAATTCCAGAAAAGGGCAAAATTACAGGTTCAGAAAGCCAATGAGTGATTGCCTGGGAGCTATAGATGGGGGCAGGTAAAGGAGATGGATTGCCAAGGGGCAGGAAGAACTCTGTAGGGTGATGCAACTGCTTTATAATACCTTGATTGTGGCGGAGGTTCCATGGCTGTATGCAATTGTCAAACTTCGCCAAGCTGTACCCTCAAGTGAAATTTGCTGTATTTAAATTACAACTCATCCAAAGATTTGCAAATTCCTGGGCCTTATCAGAATGTGAATTTTTAACAAACTCCCTCAGTGAATTTTATTCACTTACGTTCACTACTGAATTTAATAATTTATTCATCTCTTACAAATTTAGGATCCCATAGAACTCCAATTTGGGTGACAGTGGCAAAGTTCTCCAGGATGTCAAAGATAGATGGCAAGGGATATTTTTAGCTGTTATGCAGACTATGAACTACATGGAAGACTAAGAACTCTACAAGTTAAAAAAAATTTTTTTTTTAAAGCTTGGCAAACCTCTATCAAGGGGACAGATTTAGAAGAAGGGTTCAGTGCGTGGGTTAGGAGGACTTCTAGGCCGGTCATATTATCTGGCCCATGCCTGGGCAGACTCTCTTTGCCACTGGCTAGGTCTGCTCACTCTTGAAATTCAGAAGAATGCAGGTTTGGAGAGCAACATGAGTCAAAACAGATGCTAGTAATTTTTTGCTGTGCCTACCAGCGTGGTTCTCATTCCTGTGAGTCTGAGTTTTAAATAATTTTAGTAAGCAAATGAATCCTTTTCCAAATCTCCCAGGCCTATGATATTGTTAGGAAAACACAGCACAATGGCCTGCCTAAAGCCCTTTGGAGCACTGCTAATCACCCTCAGAAGAGCTGAGTGCAGAAAGGGCTGGAATTCTAGCTCTTCTGCCACTCCTGTGGATTATGACATCACCAAGTTAATTGATTGCATTCCTATCTGCCTTTCCACTGGGGACCATGCATTATTCAGAATATTTTTGTTTGTTAATCCAAAACAAAAAGCGCTCACCCTCTGGAGCAGTGCCCTGGTGTCTGAGATCACGTTATTGATAGCTAACGGCTGTCAATTACTGGGGAGGGACCCTGAGTTGCCAGCTGTTGCCTGGAAACGGCCTCAAAGTGGGTAGAGGAGGCCAGGAGAAGCTCTAAAAACCAAAGAGGATTTCAACACTTGGAGTATAATAAATGAACAGTTCTTCAACAAACAAATACTAGAGAAAGAAAGAATCATGCAGTAAGGCCAAAATGGGAAGCAATGAACTAGGAATGACCAGGCTCAAATATAGAAACATATCCCAGGCCACGTCGGGCAGCAGAGAAAAAATGGCTCATGGATTCCCTCTCTCCTGCCTTCTTTGGCTGTGAAACTGCTTGCTTTTGTACTCCTTCCTCCCTATTGCTCTCTCCTTGCCTTCTTCTCTCTCTTTTCTGATTTAACATTTAAATGAACACCTTTTATGGGTCCAAGAAGAGGCTGGAGAAATACAGTGGATATGAAAGACACAAAGACACAATTCCTTTGGAGGAGAGTGGATCCAGTAGGAGAGCCGGATGGATGAACAATGACAATTAAACACAAGAAGTGCTTTAATGAAACGAAGGGCCCCAGGAGCCCAGAGGAGCAGGCTCCTAGCTCTCCCTAAAGAAGCTTTCTTACTTTACAACAGTGGTTCTCATGTAGGGGAGATTTTTGCCTCCCAGGGGACATTTGGCAATATCTAGAGACATGTATGATAAAAGGACAAGGCAGCATAAGTAGAGTGAGCCTCCAGGTGGTGATGTAGGTCTGACACCTGTGGAAGAAGAGAGACAAGGAAGAAGGATTGATTAGGATGAGCCTCAGACTGCAGTGCAGCTCGGTGAAAGCCTTGGTCAGACTGAAGAGGAGTCCTAAGCAGAGATTGTCATTACAGGAGTCGTAAGTCAGGCAGGAATAGCCCGTCTCTAGTATACCCACCATGCTCGGTCATTGGTTGAGAGCTACCTGGGAAGACCATAGCCTTGGCATGAATGCCATGGTGCATCCAGAAGTGTGGCCACCCAAGTTGTCAGCTAACAACATTCCTCTTAGCAGGGTCTCCCTAGAAGGGAGTTTGCTTGGTGCACCTGCATGGCCACCGCAATTAGACTATGACTTCCGCCTGTGTTGCTAAGCAAGAATTGTTAAAAATCTCCATCTTCCGGAAAGCTAGGCTTCACACCTGTACTGATGGAGGAGAATGTGTAACATCTGCAAATCTTCTTCCCGAAATCTTTTGTTTATACAGCTGCTGCCCTGATTTTTTTGTTGTGTGTCTACACAATAATAGGAGAAAAGACTTTTCTTTTTGTGTTGTGAATTAAGTGAAGAAAAGGTGTGATTATATGCCACTCTGAGGCCACAATTTCTGTCCCTGGAATGTTAATAAAAGGGATCAGAGCACATGCACATGTGCACACACACACACAAAATAATGATTACCTATTACCTCCACAGGGCATTGGCTATAGTTAGCTGAAACTATCTTTCTGTGTACAGCCTATTAACAAAGGATCAGCTTGTACTCTAGGATGCAAGATCTTTCAGATGTTTGAAGATAGATATCTCTTGGTAGATAATGGAAAGCAATACAGGAAATATCTGATATTTTGCGTCTTTTTATTTGGAGGAATACAACGAGGCAGGGAAACTCTTTGACTCGTTTCAGTCTCTCTTGGCATCCTGATTTTGGCAGGTCTAAAACATCACGTGGGGGAGCCATCTGCCTTTTGTGCTTGTCTTTTAAGAAGAAAACATGGTTCTCCTATTATGTTGTTGATTGCACTGGAGCCTAGTGTGTTCCTCAGGAGATGATGTGAACATACTCAAAGCAGAAATCTGTGGTCCCTGCAGCCAGCCAGACCATGCTGTCCGTGAAATTAATGCAATCTGCCCTCTGGGTTACAAAGAAGACCCCTTATAGTCAACAGCTGGTGTGTGAACATGTTCACCGTTGGACAAGAAGAAGTCCCTCCAGTGTTGTGAGTTTAAGAATAAGATGTGGTCCAAGGTGGAATGTCTTAAAAGCCAACTGCCAAGAGTAATTCCTCTGAAACAGAAGAGAGAAGGTAAAATAGAGAAAGAGAGATACTGTGTTTAGCTCACTTCTCATCTTTTTTTGTGTGACATTTTGAGCAAAGTAATTCTAGCATTAAACCTCACAGTGAAAGTGCTCTAGTTGACACCCAGCTTCAGGAAATTAGAAAAGAACAGAATATATTTTGCCAACAAGCTCATGGCATTTATAAAATCCCATCACATTAATTCATGAAATCCCCATATCAAATGACCCCATATCGGGCACTGTCCTTTGGGGAACATCACACAGGAGGTAGTTTATAGGAAAAATCCTAAGTTTCCAGCTCTCATATATCAGACATAGCCAGAGAGCTGAGGAAGCGGGGGCTTCTTATTATTTTTCCAGAGGATTTGACATATTTGTTCTATCTGGAAATGATTTTCGGGGAAAAGACAAGCTACCGCAGTATGCCTCATCAATGTCAGAAGAGTTATCATACACAAACACTCAATAATGACTTTAAAAAGTGATTATGAACTAGTTCATTTCTCAATGCAGCACACACCACAGTAATAATCCAAATTGCCTGTGACTTATGAGTATATTTGGCAACAACCACTAGTTCCCACTGTAGTGTGAAATTAACACCACAGACTGTAGCTGTGGCATTTATTGAGCACAAGGGAGCTGATTATAGCCTCATAAATTCAAAGGCAACCTATGCTATTACTTAATTAGAATCAGTATCTATGCATAAATTACAGTAGCAATAACTAGTACTGTTATAGTTAAAGATTTGTCAGCTTTCTTATTATATAACCACCTCTTATTTTTCCACATAAACCTATAATTTAGGGAGGTTATAAGTTGTCTGTAAAAATTGTTCAGAGGAGAAAATTGGCACATGGTATCTTGGAGGCCAGTAGTGTTTTGTTTCTAAGTAAACTTTTAAAATATTAATCTTGTGTCGTTGTTTTTTTTTTTTCTTAAGAATAATATCACTAAATCCCTAATCCACCCCTAGTAATAAATTGTTTTGGCTACATATGCATGTTTTTAGAGTACAAAATTTCATTTTAAAATAAGTGTTGTCTTGACACTTTTTCTTCCAGGGTCCTTTTTATTTTTTAAATTATTATAATATTAATACAAACTAAACTTTACACACACATACACACTGAATAAACATTAGACTAGTATCCTCTGAATTAATTTTTATTCTTTGCTGATGTGTATCATACTTTCACATAGTTGTAACCAGCATGTACATTTTCTTTGGGGTCCAGTTTTTTAATTTTTTTGGCTTAACCGTTTCTCGTATGCACATGAGACTCATTGACAAAGCCCACATATGGCCCAGTATTCTATTAGATTAATCTTCTAAAGTACTCCAGAAAGATAAAATCATCTGAGTCAAATGATATCTTTGCATGATGCAAATATATATTCCAGACAAAAAGGTAATTTTTAGCCACAGGAAGAGCCAAATATTATAAATCATCAGGGAAATAATTGATCAAGGATGTGGAACAAGTCCATGAGATAAAATGAATCCATTAATTTTTTGGCACTATACTGTGTTTTTAATGTCATTTGGCTAAATTAATAATTTTTCAACTGGATGTTTTTCTACTGTGTGGATGCTACCTAATTCATTTGCAGAGTTAGAGCCACATTGTTTACAAAATGAGAAATTGCATATAAAGAGGCACTATAGCTTGCTTTCTGTTTTCAATTACGGTCAATAATCTTTTTATTCTTGAGATGGTTATAGTTTAACCTTCAGCAGTACAATGTTTTTTAAA
>NW_012146190.1:3131340-3141679 GCF_000956105.1 Propithecus coquereli | reverse complement strand
CTACCTAATTCATTTGCAGAGTTAGAGCCACATTGTTTACAAAATGAGAAATTGCATATAAAGAGGCACTATAGCTTGCTTTCTGTTTTCAATTATGGTCAATAATCTTTTTATTCTCGAGATGGTTATAGTTTAACCTTCAGCAGTACAATGTTTTTTAAAATAACATTTTCAGATTTGTCTCTGTACGATTGTTTTAAAACACATCAGGCTGATAATTGGAAATACAATATACACTATTGCTAATATTAAATTATTATCATTATTGTTGTTGGCATTATTATCCACCCCAAAAAGTGGTTTTTCAGCCTGCCTTTCCTTGGTCGCTGTTGGGGTGTGTGTCTCTTAATGGTAGAAACATAAAGTAAACAAATATTTTTTTTCTCCACACCCAGAAATAATCACTATTTACTTTGGGCAAGTGAAAAGTAAACAGCTATTGTCAAACCTACACTTGACTATCACCAGGCATGGATTATACAAGACTTTTTTTAAAAATAAATAAATTTTAGGGTCAGATTTTAATGAAGGAACTCAACAGTTAACATCACCTATCACATTCCATCTGCTCTGCTATACCAAGTGTCTACCTGACCCCAAAACTTAAAACCAGTCTGAGCCACCCACAGACCATACAGATGACAATCGGCAGGAATGGGCTTTGGGACTTTGTATCACTATATACTGATACTTGAACTCATGAATTTGGCTGGCTTGATGACAGAATTGGGTTGGCTCTGCTTAATCCCATCAAATACTTATAAGCTGTTATGATGATGAGTGGGGAAACTATTGCTGGATAATGGCAGCTGTAACAAGTGTGCGAGTGTGGAAATGCAGAGAAATTACTGTAGACAAGCTCAATTTATCTAGAGGGAGGGCAGAATATGAAATTCTGCCTGCATGGAATAATTTCTGGGCTTCTGAAATGACCCTGCAAGCTAAAAGGAAGACAAAGAGCATTCCCATTTTATTTTATGTTAGAAGTCATCACTTAAGACACTAAAGGACACTACAATTACAAACAATGCTGAGAGGGCTAAATTTTAAGAAATTCAGACCATCTTAGTTTTGGAAGAAAAATTAGAAGATGGTTAAATATAATTTACCTTCCCAGTCAATACTAATCATGGGTATGGGATTTGTAGTAGTGTTTGTTGTAGGAATGTGTGTAGGGGAGGTATGTCAATACAAACCCACATCCACGGCTTTCCCTCCTTATACCTTCTCATCCTCCAAGGCCGCTGGTGGTGTCCTGATGTGTGTGAGGATGCAAATGGTTGGAAGTCTGGAGAGAGTCAGAAAACTGATCACAAGAGCGATGGGAATGGAGAGAAGAGTTTGGGGAGGAGTCGGGAGAGAAGAAAGCAAGATCGGGAAGAGATTTCTCACAGAGTAAGACTTCGGGGAGAAACAGGAAAACAAGACATCCTCTAAGATTTGTTGTGTGATATGCTATGGAACCTCAAGGGACTGCCAGGAAAGATTTGCCTTCCCTTAACTGCTGGTTTTGAGTCAGATTTGTGTTTCTGCTGGGTACAGTAGCAAGCCGAGATGGGCCCCAAGAACTGCCTACAAGTTTTTATATTAAGATGAATGGATTTGGGATCCTTTGTGTATATTTTAGAATAAAAGCACATTAACAAAGAGTATGAGGGCACACCATTTTGAAGGCAAGAGTCTATTTTGGAGTTTTGGTAGAGTTGCCAAATTTAGCAAATAAAAATATAGGATGTCCAGCTAAATTTAAATTTCAGATAAACAACAAATTTTTTAGTATAAGTGTGTCCCATGCAATAGTAGGCATATTTATGCTAAAAATCATTTGTTATTTATCTGAAATTCAAATTTAGCTGGGCAGCCTATATTCTTTTTTGCTAAATTCAATGATTATACTGCAGGTTGGAGTCAAAGATAGGCACAGGAGAAAAGGATATCTCACTGTCATTATCTTCTCTCTTTGTGAAATCAGAACTTAATTATGACAGTGTTACCAATTCTCCTCCTGGTTTTAAAAATTAGAATTTTTTTTAGTAAGGAATATGAATGTTTGTTTGCTAAGTACTGGACATCTGTTAAGAGGGATAGCATGTTAATATGAAATGATGAAGGCCTGAATGCATATAATATAGGAGAATAAAAATCTATTTCTTCAGAAGGTAATTTAATATAGTTTATCACCAAGAGCCATATAAGCTCCAAATGACTTGCTAATTTATATAAAGTACAAATTCTATGATATGCCTTTATGAATTTGCCTAACTATATATTTGCATTTATTGAATTTCCAGATCCATAGTACACTAGGAGAATTGGTTGTCATGTCAACTTTCATGTGCTATACTGAGAAACTTTATTTTATTTTTTCTTTTTTTAAAAAAAAATCCAATTACACAATAAAGCCAAACAAATATTACTGCAGAAATGAAGAAATAGGGAGATATTTTGTATGCTTTCTACATGGAGTAATATTAACCAACTACAACCAGACATAACCCTTTGGGTACATTATTACCAAAGATGTGACATAGAAAATAAACTATAATATTAAAAGATATTGCCTTTACAATTCTGGTCCAAGAATTGTATTGAATTCATATTCATTAAGTGACCACAAAGTGTACCTGGCTGTGTTATATGGGGTGTGAGGATCTTTCAGGTGAGGACACTGTTTCTAGCAGTATACGATCTATGAAGTTTCTACATACCTAAAACATTTTTCTTATAAAGCTTCAACCCCAACTAACACTAATATTTTTAAATGGATGGTAATGCTCACCATAAGTTAGAGATGAAGCTTTTTCCCTTTAACAAAGAAATGCTCCCTATATGTTGCTATCAGAGATAGCCAGTTAATTTTCACTGTCAAATGGCCAAAAACCACTATCTTTTACCAAGCCCATCTCCATTTGCTTTAAATGTCTCCATGCCCTGAAAGCCCATCTGACAGTCAAGTTATGTGTGCACTTATTGCAAGAGTAATAAGGGTGATGATGATGATGGTGATGATGGTGAATGATAACGAGATGAGGATGAAGGTGATGAGAATGGTGATATTAATAGCAGACACTTCCCAGCATCCCTTCCCAACCATTCTTTTGGTAAGTATACCTTCTTTTCTTTGGGAAATGCTGTCCTCCTCTCCATATGGTCTTAGTGGATGTGTCCATTATAGTGTGCAACACACTCACACACATGCACATACGCACACCTTAGAGATTAGCTCAACAATAGTCAAGTCTCTCAAACCAGAGCAACCCAAGTTTCAGAAACATATGCCCTTGTGAATTTTTCTTCAAAGACACTGAGAGATGTTCATAGACGATCAGATAAAAAGATGTTTTCCTTCCTCTGAAGTAACTAAACTGGGATTATGAAGACCTAAAGCTGTCTCTGGTCATGTCCTGTCCCCCATTTAACCACTCACTGCAGTAGGGATAGTAAGGCCAATAAACACTAGAGAAGCAGAGATGACAGATATTTTCAGAGTTCCTGGAGTTTTTAAGGCCAGTACTTTATCTCAAGACTCAACCTGACCCCTAGGCCACAAGAACCAATAAATTCCTCTTCCTCTTAAGCTAGTTTAAGGATGAATGAATATAACTACCACTTATCAAAAATTAATTTATTGCTCTAAGTTCGTATGTTGATATGAATTATATATATGTAGAGGTGGGACTTAACATACATACTAAAACTTGTTAGATGGCAAATGTCAGAATACTACTGTTGCCATTATTCTCAAAATCTATAACATTGGGTGTAAATCATAAAAAATATAATAATTCTTTTTTTTCTGTATTCAAAATGTACTCATAAAAGGAGAATGCCTCTCTATAGGTTGTTTCAGCAAATTCTGCAAGAAGATATTGATTCACTAGACTTGGGTAGTATGCCCATATCAAACCAACACTGTGGCCAGTGGGGATGGAGTACGCTGGCCTCCTGGGTCACGTGACCACACCTATTGCCAAACCATACAGACCAAGAATAGGAAAGGAGGAGTTCTCTAAAGATACACTGAATAGACAAAGAAAATAAGTGGATCTCTACAACTGCATTATTTCATTTACTTCTCTTATCATTCCAGTGGTATCTACCTTCATTTTGCAGGTTAAAAAAACAAGTCTATAAAAAGAAAAGAAAAAAAAAAAGCCTATAGAGATTCAGTCTTTGTTCAAGTAATTTGGATAGTAAAGAGAAGCTGGGTTGCAAACCCTGGTCTGTTTGATTCCAAAGCTCCCTCTTTCTTCTGCCATGATTCTGTGGGGGAGGGCACCTGCAGGGGCTGCTGTTAGCTGGTACCTGATTGCCTCTGGTGGTCACAGCAGAGAATTTGGCACGTGGCTGCATGGGGGTGTGGATTGAACACTTGGGAAGAATCTGTTCATCAGATTTGGAACTAACCAGTTCCGGTTCAAGAAAGTGACTGAGGTCACTACACAAAAAGAAGGAGTTTAAAGTGGTGTCTAATGGTGCCCATTCGGGCTTCTCTAACAAAGTACCATAGACTGGGTGGCTTACAAACAAAAGAAATTTATTTCTTACAGTTTTGGAGAATGAGAAGTCTAAGATCAAGGCACTGGCAGATTTGGTGTCTGGAGAGAGCCCACTGCTGGTTCATAGGTGTCACCTTCCCACTATGCCCTGACCTGGGAGAAGGGGCGAGGATCTCTCTGGGATCTCTTTTATAAGGGCACTAATCCCATTCATGAGGGCACCATGCTCACGATCTAATCACTTCTGAAAGACCTCATCTGCAAACACCATCACAGTGGGAATTAGATTTCAACATTTAATTTTGGGGAGACACAGCACTCAGACCACAGCGAATACAGACGGCAGGCTCCATGGAGCCTGCTCCATGAATGGAGCATAGAGGGACAGCAAGACTGAGTCATCAGCTAAACAGTTACATACCAAATTGGTGACATAAATGGGTGAAGCAAAAGGAATAGGGTGAACTTGAGCAGCCCCTAAAGAATTTTGCTCAGAAGGGAAGTTACAAGCATAGTGATGATCTGAAAATGTTATTTCCTTTCCTACTGGTTTTTAGGAGGCTCTAAGCATTGTATTTCTATGAAAGTCAGCAGCAATTATTGAGGAGTGATTATGAATGATTATGATTGATTATCACAATATGAAACAAGGTACTGAGCCCAGGACCCACCAATCAGAGTGTTAAATTTTTAGTTAGTGGAGGCATGAGAGGAGCCAATGGAGGTGATCGGGCCACCAGGGCAAAGAGGAGGGGTGAGTGGGAAGAACAGGGCAATGGCTGTTTACTAATTAGTAGGATGGTATTACAATATTTTTAACAACCAGTAAAACCATTGTGGGTGTTTGTCTAATGAATAGAAGCTCTGGATTCTCCCCTTTCCTCATGAGAGCCAGGAGCCAGCAGCCACTTTTCACTCAAGCCCCCACTTCCTGCCACCAGGCCTCTTGGGAGTCTGGTCTATCTGTGGTAGACCAGCAAGAAAGAGCTGGTATGCAGACACATAACTACTCAAATGCGGCCAAAGCAGGTTCCTAATGTTTTCTAGACATGAAGGCATTTCTCTGATGTTCATTCTCATTAATCTTGATTTTTTTTCTCTTTTGCTCAGAGTAGCTGTCTCCATATTTCACTAGAGGCTGAAGTTGAACAAAAAGCTCACACCAGATGCTCATGCATATCTCTGCATGTTACTTGAAAGGAAACCCTTTCAGAGGAAGCTGTCCCTGCCAGGCCAAGCTGTGGCAGGAGAAAATGAAGCCTGAAAGGCTAAAATAAAGGACAGAAGCAGAGACAGGGACCAGCGGAAAGAGGATGAGGGTTGAGAGAGTTGGGATGCAGGTATGTCTATCACAGGCTGGCACAAAAGCAGCAGGTCATGCCCGATGGACTAGAAAAATCAATAATGGATACAATCTGGAAATTACAGAGGAAGCAGAATCCAAGATGCGAGAAAATATCTAGAAATCAGATCTGTATGTCCTCAGGGAAGCAAAGAGGCAGAGATATTGTACTAGAGTTAAGATATTTTATAAGTTGAGCTGCAGACAACCTGGTGTATCAGCCCCCCAAGTGCTTAAGTTTTTTATCTTTGTATAGGTCTCTCCCACAGAAAGGTGGATGAGGCTGAGCTGGATTAGACTAGACTGTACTGGATTGGAATGGATGGGACCAGACTGAATTGAATTGGATGGAATTGACCTCCAGTGGCTGAATCTAGTCTGGCTGAGGAGACAGGCAGTTCCCAATAACCCCAACCAGAGAGTCAGAGAAGAAAAATCACATAACTTTCCACACTCTGAGAACAGGTTGGAAAGGGAAAAAGAAAACATTTGATTTCTTAATCACAAGATCTGGCCCCAGGCATCTTGTGTTTAATGTCTGAAAAGAGTATCTGGTCTGCCAACTTTCTGTTTTGCACAACTGCCCAAATGGGTTACAGCTGTTCAGTTTAAAAGCTTCTGATTCTAAACCAACTACATATCATGGTTTGAGAGACATAGGCACCTTTATGTTCCTTTTTTTGGAGGAATCTCGTATTTTCCCTTTCAAAAGTTGATTCTTTCTCAGTAAGCTAGAGTTGTCCATGTCCCAAAATTCTGTCTATGACTACACAGATAAGTCAAAACAGAACCCTTCAGGGCTTCCACTTCTAGTGCGTGGAAATATCATGCATTTACTCCAGGGTCTCAGAGCACATCTACACAAGGATGATCCAATAGTATGTCCAGGAATAAGTTGGTATTCACCAGAAAAATAAAAATTTAAAAATAAAAATAATAACTTTTTGGATTTTTTTATTTTTACATAGAAATTTTATTGTTTGTTTCTTTGTTCCTGTGCAGAGAAGTATCTTGAGATTTCCTTACAAGTCTTATGAATGTGAGATGACCATATGTTGACCATCTACCCTATGAATAATGTTAGAGTTCATCTGGGCATGAGACATGAAGTTTTATGGGTTACATGCAACCAAATATAGCAAAAAAGAAGAGAAGACTAGAGCAAGGACTTTATAAAGTACAGTTCCAGGGGCAGGGACTGAAAGACCTCTGTAGAGGTCATCTGCAGTGGAATGTAGGAAAAATTCTGCTCTAGAAGCCATTTTTAAAGGCTTTCTGTCCATTTCAGTAGCCTGGTGGACAAATGAAATAAAAAAGGCATAGGAAGCTCAGATATATAGAAAAGCCTTTACCAGCAAAATCAACTGAGTATCATTATCATACATATGGAAAAGCCAGTGCCAGCAGAACCAACTGGGTAGCATCATCATCCAGTTCTATGTATGAATTAGAACTCCAGCCACCTTTTTGAAAGAGAATTGGCATAAGTAAGGAAGGTCAATGGCCCCTACAGGCACTCTGTTGGATTTAGAGTATGTTATATATAATTTGAATTAGCAGTAGAGACCAGAAGAGAATACCATGAGAGGGAGAAGGTAGGAGCAGAGTCTTAGGGTTACCAATGCCCAACCTAAAAAATAAAAAGTAAACAAGGTTAGCATACCGAAGTTTGTCCAGGATCTGGTTGTCAGCAAAGGACACTGGATTCTAGGTAGGATCCAGGCAACGTTTGGATTCCACTGCGAAGGGCCAAAGCTATTCCTAATTAGGATCAAGAGAGGAACTGGCCCTTCAGGTCTTGGGCATTTCAGCACCAACACTGACCAATTAGAGAAGTCAGAGGCAGCGAAATAAGGCAGGTGCTCCTAGTTGGCTCATTCCAAGTACTGAGATGTACATTGACACCAAGCAAGAAACAATTAAATATTAAGGAAGCAGTGGATGCCAGTATCTAACAGTGTGTGTCTCCTAAATCAATGATTCTCAAAATTTAATGTGCACAGGAACCATCTGGAGATTTGGAGATTTTGTCAAATGACAGATTCTGACTCAGTAGATCTGGAGTAGCTTGAGGTTTTACATTTCTAACAGGTGCTCAGGTGATACTGTTGCTGCTGGTCCGTAGACCACAACTGTGAGTAGCAGGGGTCAACAGCAGTGGTTCTCAACCACATTGGCTGCACCTTAGCTTTGAACAATGCTGACACTGGGCCCCATTTCTATAGACTCCGATTTGATTGGTCTGGATTGGGTTTTGGATTTCCATGGTCTCCAAAAGCTTCCCCAGGTGATTCCATTTAAGAATCCCTTTAAGCCCACTTCCATTGGCTCTCCAGTGGATTTTAAGAAAATGTTTTTCTTTATTTTTTTTATTTTGAACTCTGCCACCAAGTTCTCTACTGATAATTCTGGGAGTTGTAAGTGTTCAGAGTTTTAGGCACTCTGGGTATTTCTTCAATCATAAAACATTTCTGCATAATATATCTTGTTTAATTTTCCATTTTGTAATTTGATTTGGAAGTGATAACATTGTATATATCCCAGAGATTTGTTTCTTTTATCTTTAACTTTTATTTTTGACTTACTATAAAAGAGACTTTTCAAAATATTTCTTTACAATAATAGGTGGATTGGAAGTGTATGTGTCCACTCTCTTTTGAAAAGCATTTCTTGTCTTCAGCAGTCTTCTCAAGACCTCTTCTGTTGTGTTCATTTGCTTGAGTTGCTTGGATTGCACCCTAATGGTGTGTTTGTTCTCTCATTACCCTCACAGGCTTGAGCCAAATCCAATAGCACATTCTTAGGAAGCTGATGCCTGTTTAATTCCACATATTTCTCTTCTTAGAGAGAGGGGGCAAACAAGGACAACTATCACTTACACGATGTGTGGAACGCGCAGATAATCTAGGACTCTATTGGGAAGACCATTTGTGTGAAGAAGATCCAGTAATTATCTTTCCACTTACATCATCCATTCTCTTCAATCTTGCTCCTCCCAACCTCCCTGCCTTCCCTACTCCCATCTCACCCCTACTCTCTATCATCTCAGAACAGAAGGTTCACATCAATTAAAAGGTTGGCTTGAGAGCACTTTGATTCTCCACTAGGCTGATTTTTTCCCCTATTTATTATCATTCTGTAGCATTCCAGAGGCTATTTCATCTCAGGCTCTATGCCTACAATGGGGGTGGACTGTCACCAAAGGGATCGTGGTTATGTCCTTGGGGTGTTAACAGCTCTGTTTCTCCTAAGCAGAGATGAGTCAAATATATGTGTGCTTTGTTTCACAAGTTTTTTTTTTTTTAAATAAAAATTTAATACAAAGATACAAGGTTGTTTCTCAGAGGACCTTATAGCAGTGTTTTTCAGATTCAAGATGATTACTCATTAGTGGGTGGTGAAATAAGTTTGGTGATTCTTGACCAGCATTGTTTTTAATAAATAAGAAGAATGGAGAAGACAAAATATCAGAGACTACCTCACATTGTAAAGGGTATTATCTTTTTTTTAAATGGAACTCTTGTTTCAGTTATATAGATGTAAATTATAGTTTTACCGTTAGCTGCATTTAAAAAGATTGAAAGCCACTGTCTTAGAGCAATCATCTGTCAGCCCACCTTTACTCAAAATCTTCCAAAAATTATTACAACTCAACAATAAATTAATGATTTTAAGATGTTCGGATTAAAAATCAGCCTGCTAATTTGGCACAAAAAGGCAATCTGCATTTATAGTTTTTCTTGTGACCTGTCTCATAGATTAAATCCTCAAGGTTCCGTTTCTAATCAGATTGGAACATTGGGTTTTATTTGGTTCTCTTTTGTCTAGTCTCTCCTTATTGCCTGTTGGGTTTCCTAACCATAGAGCTTTTTCTCCTCTGCAGTTTATTTATTTTTTTCCCCAATCATATTGTGGCTCTCTTTAAAGATTTTTCGAATCAGTTGTTTCCTTTATAGGAGAAAGGAAACATCAGTGGTGAAATCAAAGGCTGGAAAGGAACAAAAATCCTATGGTTCTGCAATGTCCTGGACTGCAGTTATCTCCAGGAGTTCATGAACACTTCCCAAAGGGTATGGTGGTTTGAAGGGAATCACTTTGGATCCTCAGCCTTCACATATTTTCTTTCCCAAAATTGATTGAACTGAACATGCTACACAGTGAAGCCATCCCTTTCACAATTGCCCTCTTCTACTTTATAAAAGAATAACATAAGTCCCACTGCATCTTAATACGGTGCACCGTTCCACGGTGTAAAAACCCAGAAGGCACCAAATAAGGTTAAAACACTGGTATGTGTGGGTGTTGGGAAAGTGAATGACTTTAATGACTGGGTAACAAATTTATGTGCATATCAGGTAGTTTCCTAGTCATACTTTCAAAAAAAAAAAATGGAAAAAGAGCAAAATTGTGTTGTCAAATTCTAGATCATTAAAAATAATTTTTCAAAATATATCATGTGATTTTTTACAAATAGTTTAAAAGGAGTTCAAAAAACTGA
>NW_012146190.1:3125866-3130840 GCF_000956105.1 Propithecus coquereli | reverse complement strand
GATGGTAGACATAAACTCATATGATACTTAGATTATAGTGAATATGTTTTTAAAAGTATTGTAACAATTTAATTTTACTTGTCAATATTGATATCCTTTGCAGTTATTTAACTGTTTGACAGAAAAATTAAGTACTCAAAACATAAAAAGAGAAACATTTTGAAAATAGGTTTTCAAATTTTTTAAGGAAGTATGTACACAAAAAAATATGTAAGATCACTGATCTAACCCTCTCATGGCCTGTTGTCAGGAATCTGTGAGACCACCCCAATAAGAGTATTTATTTCTTCCGTAAAATCCTTTTATGAGCCTTCTCTTTTATAATTTTCCTAAAAGTAAAGTATATGCTGTGTGCCGCCTTTCACCACTAGGTTAGTTTGAGTTGGTGTGCTTGACACTAGTTGGAATAGTAGCTACCACCATTGGCAGAACAAGCAGCATAAAATCAGGTCTATGTCAACTTCGTAATTTAGGATGCAGTCCACATCTAGAGGCTATTAACAGTGTGGGCTATTTAGTATCATAATATTTTAATTAATAATTCTTGATAACTAGGTATTCTCTTTTGGGGAGTAGATATACTACCAACGGGCAAATGAAATGAAAAATATGACCCCAAAAATTGAAGTTAGATAGAATTTGTTCTCCTGTTCAAGATCTTGCACTTAGCACATATATTTATTGCCTTTTCTCACAGGCCCCTTAAAATGATGACAAGGAAACAGGCAAAGGTATTTCTCCTAACAATGAAGAAAATGAATATGGGAAGAACAAGTGGATTAGAATTTTCAAAACTCTCTGAAGAAACAAAAACCAATGGAAACGAATAGAGAAAGCTACAGTTTCGGGGAATATTTCAGGCAAGGAGACAGCCAGGCACAACTCTAAAGAGGCTGTGGATTTAAGAGTGAAAAGTGGCACTGAAAAAGAGGATCACGTTGAAAATCCGTATAAGGAACTGCTATCCTACAGCTTTTCTCAGGGTGAAAATAAATAAAAGAATATTTCTTTAAGAGAGAAATCAATTAAAATTTTCTAGTTTTTATTTTTGTTTTCTTTTCATCTTGGAATTATCTCTTCCCATTGGAGGTCCACTCTCCTGCTGATTTACCTTAATTCAACCTTAGTTAGCTTATTGATGTTTCATGCTGCAAGCTTTCCACAAATGCCTGAGGGGGTTTGGTTCTCTGCTCTCAATAATAAGGCAGTAGAAGGTCTGGCCAAAAGTTATGTGTTTCTGGATGGGGTTTGTCAACTAGAAGGTTTTGCTTTAGGTCAGACAGATAAGGAGTCAACTATTACACATAGACACCCTGATTTTAGAGGAAGGATACCTTTGCTATTGGGTCTTAATAGCCAAATTTGGAAGGTAAATTGAGGAATCTTCTAAGAACGTAGAACAAAAAGATAAAAAGACAGAAAAAAATGAGAGAAAAGAAAAAAATAATAAGGGTTTATCCAGGAGACTCAGTATCTGTCTAATGGAAGTTCTAGAAAGACAGAATAGAGAAAATAGATGGGAAAATTTCAAACAGAAGAAGACACTTTTCTAGAGATAAAGAACACAGGTTTGTATAATGAATGGGGCTCTTGAGCACCCAGTGAAATGGATGAGAATGACCCCATAAACACAAAAGACCAAGGATAAACAGAAGATCCTAAAGCTTTCAGAAGCTTTCAGGTCATGTACAAAATGATGATGATGATGATAATAATAATAATGGCCCCAGTGTTTCATCAACAACTAAATGCGAGAAAACTAAGCAATGCTGTCAAAGTTCAGAGAGGACTATATTCAGCCTGTCTATCAATCCTGTGTGAAAGTAGAATAAAGATATTTAGAGAAATGGAAGACTCAGAATTCTCACCCACCAGGACAATTCCTAGGAAGTAATTTGAGGATGCACCCTAGGGAAATGAGGGAATAAACTAAGACAAAATGAAACATGGGATGCAGGAAAATGATGACTCTAATCCTGGAAAGCAGAGTAGGGAAGCCCTAGGATGACAACTTTGCCACAGAAATAGAGCACAACCTCAGGGGAAAAAGTTGATGGATTTCCAGTACCTCTCAACTTTTCTCATAACATGGCACAAATGAAAAAATGGCCATATTTGTCTAGCACACTGGACTAAATGGAGGAGGCTGCATGCCTTTGGAAGGTGAACTGCCGGTATACTCTGTGAGCCTTAGGTCCCTCTGGCTGACCCCAACACTGAGGTGTCAGGAACTTGGCTGCCTGGCACCTGTTCATGGCATCAGCAGTTGGGCAGTTCTGAATTACACAATGTGATTAAAACTTGAAATAACTTAATATGATAAAGACAACTGGTGATTTATTTTAAAAAGAGAGCAAAAAAATCCAACCAAATTTCTGACAGGAACAATTTCTTTGGAGTGATATTGATTCATGGAGGGGAAAAAAAAACTGTAATCTGGACACATATTTTGACTCTGCAGCAGAAAATATTTACATAATCATGATGTGATATTATGATTTATTGATTTTCACCTTTTAGATGAAGGGTACATCAAGGGAGAAAATATTCTTAATATTGACAGTATTAAAAGAAAGATACAGCTGATGCGAGTTGGGTAATAAAAAGAGACTGAGAATATGTGGAGGGAGGACTAATGATTTCAGCTTATGAATTTGGGAGCCAAGAGATATTGTCTATAAAGTGAAAGCCTTCCTGCAGATTTCTGCCATCTGCCTTCAGCTCCTGAGTTCTAAAGGAAATGGAATATCAAGTCGTTAACCCTTGGGTGTCCTTGATTGAGGGAGAAACAGTGTGATAAAGAGAAGTACCACCTCCAAGGCACCAAAGGTGGAAGTTAAAAGCAACTGAAAATGGCATTGGAGAATTCCCTAAGAAAGCAAGGACATAGATTTCGTATTTCTGTTGCCAGATTGCTATTAGACATTCAATAAATGCTAAATGGTGGGGGAGGGTGGAGAAGGAGAGGGAGAGATTACAGTTTATTAAATAAGAAACAGGTTTTAAAATCCGATTCGCAGTGTTATGCAGGACTGTAAAAGTAGGAGAGAGGCAGGGGAGACGCGTAGTGATGTAAAACAGCTAAATCCTCCTGTCCTCGTGATTCATGGCAGGAAGTCAATGGGCAATGTCTAAATTTGATATTTCAATAAAGTGCACCATAAGCATGTAGTTTAGGTGTATAGGAGTAAACACCTGAGCAAGTAAAAATGGAAAAAGTTTACTACTGTGCCCCCAGTACCTAAATCACTGGCTGGCTTGTTGTATATATGCTCAACAAATATTTGCTGAAAGAATAAATTTTCTGAATGATGTACAAGAATGGAGAAAGGGATGAGGGAGTCTCACACTGTTGTTTACATGCATTAAAAGCCTGCAGTGGTTCCATTTGCCCCTCTTCCAGAATCCAGATTTCTACTCCTCGGGAAAAGTGATCTCATCTCCAGTCAAGGTGTAGATCCTGATTAATTTATTAAACTGTGGCAACTGTACACTTCTAATCAATGATTGGATTCGAGGACGTCCAGTGAGAAATGAAGGGAGGATTCTTAGGAGGCTGCTTTCCTCTTCTTTCTCTCAAAATCGACATGTCTGAATTTGAAGTCTGGACTGATATACCTCTCTCCTGACCATGAGGGACCTAGATGTAGGAAACAAATTAACATCCACAGAGTTGCAGCACATGAAACAAACCTGAATCTTTGATGCCGTCATTGAGTCTCAATTAAGCAACCCTATTTCAACATGTTTTGTATGTGAGATAATAAATTTTCCTTTTTGTACCAACTAGTTGAGTTAGGGGCTTCTGTTACCTGTTCTGGAAGCCTAATAACAGATAAACGGTACTTCTGCATTTTTTTATATCAATAAACATATGCCTGTGTTAATGTTTATGAAAATAGGAAATCAAATAAAGCTATACATAATTGCATCCCATTAAAATAAAAGAGGACTTTTAAAAATCTGTATTTAAATTGTCGAGTCCTCTAAATTCTGGTGGCCAGGTTTCAAGTTCCCGTCATCCTCTCCCATGTTGTTGCTCTGATTCTTGTCTTCCAAGCAAAAGCTCTTTTCCTTCAGTCTGATAACCTCAGAAAATTCGTCACAATAAACTCTCGTTGAAAGGGAACAGCTCTTCCTGGTAACAAAAAGGTAAGTAGAGAATATGGCTATATTTGTCCATTTAGTTTCCTTATCATGATATTTATTCTTTCAACAAAATGTGAAACAAAGTCAACAGCTGAAAGGAAATGGAAGAAAATGAGTGCAAGATATGAAGCAAAACAGTCATCTCAAAGACTAAAGGAAATAAATTATACTAGTAAAAGAATGGTGAATGGGATATTTCTTACTGTCTCAGAATTTCAGTTAGAGCCCTGTCTTAGTGTGTTTAGTGTTCCTGAGGCTGGGGAATTTATAAAGAGGTATATTTAGTTCATTGTTCTGCTGGCTGGAAGATTGGGCATCTTGTGAAAGCCTCAGGTTGCTTCCACTTATGGTGGAAGGCCGAGGGGTGTCCACATATATGAAGATCATATGGCAAGAGAAAGACTGGGGAGGCAGCAGGCTCTTTTTAACAACTAGTTCTCGTGGGAACTAATAGAGTAAGCACTCACTCATTACCCCAAGGACGGCACCAAGCCATTCATGAGGGATCCTCCCCCATGACCCAACTCCTCCCATTAGACCCCACCTCCAACCTTGGGGATCAGAATTCAACATGAGGTCTGGGGGACAAATATCCAAACTATAGCAAGATCAAAAGCTGAGAGAAACATAGGGGTCTACTAGACACTTCTAGGATCTACCAAAATGTTGCAAAATGACCTAGTAACATCATCACATTCCATAGCCTTTATAACAAAGACTAAGAATTCATGGAGGAGGATTGTTTGGAAGAGAACTTAGAGGAAATGGAGGGGGTTTTGTGTGATTTATTTACTGCCTTCTATAGACAGTATAAAGTAGGTAGGG
>NW_012146190.1:3119695-3123146 GCF_000956105.1 Propithecus coquereli | reverse complement strand
CTCTCTCGTCATCTCAACCCTGATTTACTCTTCATACCCACCCAAACATGAATTCTAGGCTCTAAGTTCCATATACCCCTCCCTGATAGTTATAAACACATCGTGCCAGAACTTCCTCTGCTCTCTTTCTAGCATATCCATAAATATAGTTATCCAACAATCATGAATTATAAAGACTAAAAGTAAATTTTATAACATTAATTTATGATGAAGGTACTTCATATCTGGATGTTTCATTAATCATATTATTTACACTATGACATAAACCAATATTTATTAAAGTATAGTTTTAGGATCCCATGTTTGAATCACCTGAGATTATTTTCAAAGTGGAGTCCAGGATCAAACTAGGACCCAAGTGATTTAGACTCTGTGCAGGGATAGGGCATGGGGAGGGCTGAGAACCTGCAATTTGAAGAAATTCTCCAGCTGGTTCTTACACACAGGACAGTTTGAGAACCATCTTTAGAAATTAAGATAAAATATCCTCATTCTAATGAATAAGGAAAACCAGACATTTAACTTGCAAAATTTTTAAAAAATACTTTTTGAAGTATATACACGAACTCAATATTAGACAAACCAAGGCAATTCAACCAATTGCCCGTTGATCTAATGATACCATATTATTTCTGTAGGATTTATCAATGGCCTATCTTTATTAATGAATTCCAATGGAGAGTGGAGAAAAGTTGAATAATTCAATCTCCCTCTTTCCCTTTTTTTCTTCTCACACACCCAGATCCCATTATTTTTACTATCAGGAATTTCAGGTCTGATTCATCAAAAAAAATTTCCTCAATTCTGATTTTCCATTTCCCTATGCAAACTTTGTATTTTTAAAAAATGATTTCAAAGTGAGAGATGAAAGGTGCATTTTAAGTTAGGAGTCAAGTATATTTAAGAGCATTTTTTTCCTCTGGATAATTCTGCTCAAATGACCTTCCTTGTCTCCTATTGCCTCAGTTTTTCCATGGCGGTGTCTTCCTTTCCTCTTCCCAACCACTGTATCTGAACAAGTGAAGTCATGAGTATTTCAAACTTTTCTCTGGTTTTGGCTTCTACTAGTATTCTTTCCCCAGGTCACCCACCTCATTTTTAATTTGCACAAAACCTATTCTATTTGCATACATTAGAATTTTGCCGGCTTCCTGAAATCCACTTTCTATACTCATAAGTGTTTGTCTTTCAAGACTCTTCAGCCTCATTTGTTATCCCTCTGAGCCTGAGCAAAGTTGAATCAACTATTGGGGGAGCATTTGAGGTTGCTTTGGAAACTTTTAAGTTTTGATTCCCTGTGCTTTTTCCAGAGGGGCCATTCAAGTACTCAATCTTTTTATTTAGGTAGTGGCTACACAAAGGAATTGTTGAGTAATTAACTTTAGAAATTTGCTGATCAGAACATGAAGAGACTCAGCAGCCATCAATATCATCTAAAACAACTCACTGTCCCCATAGATGGGGGTTGTGTGTGCATGTATGTGTGCACATGAGTGAATGTGTACAGAGAAAGACTATAACCGAGAGAGAAAAAGAGCATCTACTTTGTGTAAAGCACAATGATGGGGAACATGGTGATAATTAAAAAACAACCTGTATTTTCAGAGGGGTTTCCAGTGTAATGTTGGAGGTGCATACTGTACAGCAACACTAAGAGGAAGCTGGAGAAAGAGGCTCAGGTAGAATTGCTGAGTTAACAGCACCTGCGTGGCAGCATGAAAAGAGCCAAGGATTTAGGGTCAAACAGACCTGATTTCAAATCCCAGTTCAGCTCTTCTGTGATGTCAGCCAAGGGTTAACATTTGCTGAGCCTCAATTTCTGAGTCTCTAAAGAGTAGCAGCACTTAACTCCTAGGGTTGCAATGGGAGTAAAGTAGGTAATGTGCCTAGCACATGGTAGGGGCTTAATAAATGAGAGCTATCATTATGGAAATAGCCAGCAGCTGCAAGTTTGCAAATTGAGCCTCTCTGCAACTGCACCTGGGATACAAAACCAACAGTCCCTGAACCCGGATGCCAACTGATTTTTACTCCAAGAGATTGGCTCCAAATCAGAATGTGGTTTGTAGGACTGGGTCAGTTTCCAATGCTGTTTAAGTGACGCAGGCCCTGTTAGAGGCTCTGAGGTCAGTAAAGCATGTGAAAACAGGGGCTAACTAAAAACCCTATAGTTTCATATCATCTAATCTTATCATATGAAAGGAAACTCCAAGACAACTTTCCCTGTTCAAAAAGGTTTTCCTTGAAAAACTAAAAATAGAAATACCATATAATCCAACGGTCCCACTCCTGGGTATGTACCCAAAGGAATTGAAATCAGTATGCTGAAGAGATGTCTGCCCTCCCATGTTCACTGTGGCATTGTTTACAATAACCAAGATAGGGAAACAACCTGAGTGTTCATCAAGGGGTGAACGAATTAAAAAAATGTGGTATGTAAACACTATGGAATATTCAGCCTCTTAAATTGTATCATCTGCAGTAACATGAATGAACCTGAAGGGCGTTATGTTAAGTGAAATAAGCCAGGCACAGAAACATAAATATGATCTCACTTATATGTGGAATCTGAAAAACTTGTCCTCATAGAAATAGGGAGTAGAATGGTGGTTCCCAGGGGCTGGGAGTAGACAGAGAAAGTGGAGACATTGGTCAATGGATAAAAAGTGATAGAAAAGAAGAGTAAGTTCTGGCGTTCGCAAACTATAATAGCAAGGCTATTATCGTTAATGATAACGTACTTCAAAATAGCTAAGAGAGAATTTTAAATGTTCTTATCACAAAGAAATGATATATATTTGAGGTGATGGATATGCTAATTAGCCTGACTTGATCATTCCACAATTTATACATGCATGTATCGAAATATCATATCATACTCCATCAATATATACAATTGTTATTTGTCCATCAGAAATAAAACTGTGAAAACATCCATACCCAGAAAACAGTGCATTTTTTGAAAGGTTATATCTGTATGTACTGCCTTAAATGAATGTCCATGACATAGTGACGTGTGAAAATTTATAATGAACACCTGAAGTTTTTGGTTTCACAAATCCATTCCCTCACTTCTGGTAATGAAATATGTTTTTTCTAGAGACAAAACTCTCCCTTTCGTTAATGAAGGTTCTCTGGCCAAGAGGCAAGCTCATGGCCCACGCTAGGCAAACTGACACTTTCCTGGGAGTTTGAATGCCCCTTACATAAGCATGAAAAGGGGCAGAGCTAATGTATCCTGGGACAGGACACTCAGACTCCATCAGTTTCTGTTACCACAAACCCCAGAACTGCTCTGATTCCTGTCCCTTAAAAGTTTCATCTTGCTCTGCAGTCTTTGCCTCAGTGCTTCCCTAGGGAAGAAATACTCATTAGTACATCAACAAGCATTTTTTTTGTGTCCTCTACATATAAAGCTGATCTTTTAAAATTTTTTCCAATAAATTATTTT
>NW_012146190.1:3111618-3118508 GCF_000956105.1 Propithecus coquereli | reverse complement strand
AGGAGTTCTGGTCCCACCTGTTAGGAATAAATTTTTCTCCATCTCTCACAGTCACATGTAACATAGAATGAGGAAAGATATACAGTGTTTACAGGGACTAAATAAGGGGAGGAGACTTTGGGATTTTAGGAACAGAGAAAGGATCTCTCAGGGAATTGCCTCAGAGAACTTCCATGACTGCATAATCCAATAAATTCTTCACTGATTCAGCAAATATTTATTGAATGGCTTACTATGTGCCAAGAGTCAATCAGCTACATGCCGGGGGATTTAAAGATAAATAGGACATGATTTGAGGAGCAAAATGTCCAAGTGGTGAGATAGATACATAAACCGATAGGCGTAAGACATTGCTACAGTGGAGAACTACATAAACTTGGAGGAATTTATACACAGAAGCCCACACCTGTCCCAATATTTGGGGCTTGTGCAACAGTACAAATGGAGGACTGCATATCATATGTCTAAATATTTAAAAGATATAAATCCAGGTCACAGACTACTAAATAAAATATGTTATATTCTCCTTCCTTGACAAAAAGAACTTGATAAAACCTGGAAGGCAAGGTCTGAGTTTAGGATTCTTGTATCCTCAGAGTTCTGACAAAGCACGGCAATGCAGAGACAGTTGGTTTGTGGCTCCTAGCCTCAGGCCCTGGCAATCTTCTCTTCTTTTCCTAGCCTCCATTCTTTTCCATACGTACATGTATGTGGACACCCAGGCCATGTGTGTAACTTCCAGCTGCAGCCTCTACAAACAGCCACCCCTTGGTCACCACTCAGCCTAGGGTGCACCCACCAGTGCTGCCATCTTGTCCTGAGGAGCAAAGACAAAGGTAACAGACCCACCCAGGCTCTGAAAGTAGGGTCAAGACCATTTAGAAAAGGAATTCCAGGGTCCTAGATATCAGAGCATGGCCTAGAAGTGGAGGGCACATCTCTGGATGGGACTACCCGATTGGCTCCAGGGACTCCTCGGCCTATAATGTGAGGAACAGCCAGACAAAGGCAGCAGCAAGGGCTTCTGAAGCACAGTCACCCTCTTGCCTGGGTCAAAATGCAGTATTGCTTAAGCTATTTCATCGTATTTTTCTTGAAATGAATTTTCCTAAAAGGCATGCAGCATTCCAGCTTCAGATGCGCCGTTTTGTGCAAGGGTAGAATAAGTATGTTTATTTGGTTTTCAGTCCCTACCTGATGGATCCTTGAATAAATGTTATTTCTGGACTTGTGAAGCATTACAATGCTATTTTCTGATGGCTATATAAGCTAATAAGCTATAACCAGGGAAGGAAAAAATTCTTGTTTCTGGCCACAGATCCCAAGTTAGAGTCTAAAGTATAATAGGGCCATCCTCAAAGACAAAGGACCATGTGTTTTCAAGCATTGACATTTTCCTATGACTGGATGTTTTCATTGACTACCACCTGCAGGCCAGGCTTGTCCCGGATTGCTTTTCAGTGGGGTCACAAGGAAATAACACAGCTCAGGTTGAGCCAAAACAAAGTGACTCCTTCACTACAGGTGTGCTGTATCTGCTCTCCTGCCTAGTTTGTCTTCACCTCAGTTACTGGATTTGCTTGGCTTTCTTCTTATTTTTCAATGTTTTTTTCTTTTTCTTCCCTCTCAGTGTCTACAGATCTTCCAGTTTTTCAATATCTCCATCAACTTCTGGCCACTTCCCATGTTTTGTTTTCCAATACTTATGTCCTCCTGGTTTCTGTGGGCTCCCCAGTCTGACAGATTGCTGTCCTGATCCCTGAATTACTTGTGGTTTGTGGTAACCTAAACCATTCTCAGAATCCTACCTGAGCTGGAGGAGGACCACTCTTAGGGTCTTGCCAGCCCCCTGAAGCATGCAAATAAAGAAAAAATCTTGAGTCCTTTCATGGGAAATTCCAGGTACCCAGCTAGCTTTAAAAAGTAAATGAGCAACCTGATCAGCAAGAAGACAGTAACAATAGTCTCCAAGCAAGCCAGAGTCACAAGGTGTTTTGGTTCCCTATAGCTGTGGTCGCCAAACTGCAGGCTGCAGACTAGTACCAGTCCATGGCCTGTTAGGAACCGGGCTGCACAGCAGGAGATGAATGCAGGCAAGTGAGCGAAGCTTCATCTGTATTTACAGCTGCTCCCCATCGCTCACATCACTGCCTGAGCTCTGCCTCCTGTCAGATCAGTGATGGCATTAGATTCTCGTAGGAGTGCGAACCCTACTGTGAACCGCACATGTGAGGGATCCAGGTTGCACACTCCTTATGAGAATCCAATACTTGATGATCTGAGGTGAGACAGTGATGCTAGCGTTGGGGAACAGCTGCAAATACAGATTATCATTAGCGGAGAGGTTTTACTTCACAATTAATGCAATGCACTTGAATCATTCCCAAACCATCCCCCCACCACCATTGGTGGAAAAATTGTCTTCCATGAAATTAGTCCCTGGAGCCAAAAATGTTGGGGAGTGCTGCCCTATAGAAACTAAAAGATAACATCTTAACATATGTTCTTGAGTTTTTGTTTTTTTTTTCCCCAGAAACCCCCACCAGATGGAAAATGCTAACCGCTATCATGCAGACCTCAGATAAGGGGGAAAGGAGGACTGAACTCTGACCACTGTTCTTTGTTCTAAATTTCTTCCTGAGGGGCCTGGAGAGAATCATACCCACAGGCCACACCTTGACATTCCTTTCTACTGATTCCAAATTTTTAGACAAAGCCTTGCTTCCTTAAACAATTCCGAATCAAAACATCTCTGAATCTACCTATGATCCCAAAGCTAGCTTCAAGATACCCCGCCTTTTGGAGCCAAACCAATGTATAACCTCCATGTATTGATTTATGATTTTGCCTGCAACATTTGCTTTCCTGAAATGTACCCCTGCCTTTAAAAACCCTTACTTTTAAGCCATTTGGGGAGTTCTGTTTTTAATCATTAGCAGCCCATTCTCCTTGATTTGTGCCATGCACTGAATGCCCCTTCCACTGCAAATCTCTGTGTTGGTGTCTGGCTTTACTGCACTGGGTGAGCAGACACCAGTTTGGTAACATACCTATCTCCCTGACCTATAGTCACCCTCATGTTGGCTACTAGAGTGGAAGCAAAACAATAGGTCATGCATTGAAACAAAATCCCCTTCTCCAGTCTTGGTTCTCCTAAATCATAGCAGCAGGGATAAAGGGATTTTATCTCTCACTTGGCCAACTTTTTTCGAGTAACCTTTCCTCCACTCAACCCCAGAAAACCCAGCTGTACCCAATAATATTGTGGACATCAATATTATGTAAAATTGCTCTATCTCCAAATCATAAATGCAAGCATATTATTCACCAACCACACCACTGTCTCTCTACTGATGGCTTCCAACCATTTCTACTTTGGCTTCATCAGAACCTCTGGCCTATTGATTTTTCCCATCTAAGCAATCTCTCAGCCTGTTTCTTTCTTCACTTCCCACCGTATCCAACTTACATGCCATAATCCTTCATTTCAAGATCACTCTTCAATACTCCAAACTCCTTTATGCCTTTGTATTTTGTCACATCTAACCTGAGATCAACCCTGCTATTGGGCTTTCTCTCTGACAAAACTTAAGCCTCTGTTAATTGCTGGAGTAAAACACAGCAGAGCAAATGGTAACCTCTATAAATCCATAAACACTAAACTCAAGCGAGCGCTCAACTCTTACCCATCAATCCTACCAGTTTTTCCTAGACGACTGGCTCTCTCACTTCTCCCTTTTCCTCAAAACTGTGGTGCTGCCTGCTCAGCCTGCTCCTATATGTGCAGCCAACCATTTTTATTCCTTTATTTACAGAGAAAAATGAAGCTATAAGAAAGAATCCCCTGAATTTTTAGCTCCCAGTTCTACAAACCTTCTATTGTTCTTGGGATAAAAACAAACACCCTTACACGGCTTGCTGTCATCCCACAATCCACAACCTTCATGCTTCACCCACAAAGGCCTTCTTTCAGTTCCTCTGATGTCTGGTCTGAAACATCTATGATGATAAGAATCACTGAGTATTTGACAAATTAACATTTCTGAGCCCACTGGATAACGCTTTAAGGGGAAGGGCCTTGAAAGTGGTCTACTTAACAAGAGCCTCAGGCCATTCTCACTGTCAGGAAAGACTGAGAAACTCACACCATGATACCTCCCTCCACAGGACTGTTCACACGCTGCTCGGAAACCTCGTCCTCCCTCTCTTCCCTTCCCCTGCCTTCCCGCCACGCCAGATTCACTCTTGTTCGTCTTCCAGCTTTCTACTCAAGCATCTCATCAGCAGGAAAGTTTCTTCACAACCCCCACCACACCACCACCAAGGGTAGGAAGGTCCCTTTGTCATATGCTCTCATAAGACCACATTCCTTTCCTTCATGACACATCCTGGTTTATTTTTGTTTTGTGTTTTTCACACCCTGGTTTAATGTCATGCACTCATGCACTCATTGTTTGGTTATTTGGTCATTGTCTCCCTCTCTCTCTACCACACTGTGATGTTAGGTGCCACATCTGTTGTCCTTTATCATTATTTCCACACTATCTAGGCAGTACCTGGTACATAATAGTTCCTCAATAGTAAATAATACTTGAATGAATGCATTGGGAATGAGTTAATGAATGAGTTGGCTCTTAAAATAGACAAGAGATATCGGAGAGTAACAAATTATAACCCCAGCAGAGAGTCATCGCCTCTACTTGGATACTTTTGGCACTGGCCAATTCATTCCTTTGTTGGAGAGTGATAGAAAATTGATTTTTCTATTAAATTCAAAACTGCCCCCTTGTAACTTCCCTCCAATGCTTACTGTTCATCCCTGTAGGAAATATGATCAGAGTCTGTTGCCTCTTAATGATATTTCTTTACCATATTTGAATACACTTAACATGTGTCTCCTGTGTTTTTTCTTCTCCATTGTGAAGAAGCACAGTTGCTTCTAAAGTTCCTGATCTGAGACAGTTCTCAGACTCAGCCATCCCCTCCCTAGCTTGAGCACACTCTAATGAACACAGAAACAAGATAGAAACAACAGAGCCATGAAGCTCTCAGGCCTTCAGAATAGTAGCTTTAAGTCATTACTTTTAGAAGATGAGGCTGTTTCCTTCCCTCTATCATTACAGTTTAAATTACAAAGTTATTGAACCACCAAACTGCAATGTATCTAAGAAGGATGGTACCTACAAGGCAATGAATCCACAGAACACATGGGATTTATTATAAGTACTTTTATTGGAGTAATTTGTTGACAAATGCTCAAGAAGGCGTACAGAGTGATCAGTAACAATAAAACCTTATGGAGAAGATCATCTCCCCAAATGCTGTCTAGGAGAGATACTGAGACAGATTCTTTAACCAAAGGTAGGTTTTTTTGTACCTTTCCACTGTAGTTTTTGTACGTCATCTCTGGAGAAATTTCAGATGTTTCAAATCTAAACCTACATCAAAGCTGGGAATTATAAAAATAGCAAAGGGGTTCTATTTATCTCCATTCACTAATCCTAGCCAGCAGCTGAAAAGAATTGGAGTTTAAATCCTATTACTCTCTCACAGTCCCCACCCCCAGGCCACAATGTCAAGCTGATGCAATTACTTCTGGGATGAGAGAAGAGTCTGTTGTATTGACCAACTGTTTATTACCAGCGCTCAGGAAAAGGGGAAATCTGGTCTTTTAGATTGAGAGTTACATATCCCTCTAAAGAACTGGAAAGTTTTCCAAGGGTCATAGGCTTCCCCCAAAACCAGAGGCAGAATGACCATGTCATTGCTTGGCTTTAGGCCCAAGAGTCCAAGTGCCTCTTAAGAGAGTGCTGAGAACTACTCCACAGTGTGTTTAACGGAGTGTCACTGCTAACTTTTCATAGAATAGGGCAATAAATAGCAGCCTGCAATTTGGAGCTAGCTAAATTGCTCATTGGGTGAGGACAATGTAGGAATTCCTGATCCAGTGTTTGTAAACTGAGAAAATTAGAGACAGAGCTGGGGCACTGACTGCAGGGATGGAGAGATAGGGATTTATAAAGAAAAAGAATCCACAAGCAGAGCTGACAAACATTGAATGGTATCATACCCTCGAAACTTCACACTGCCCAATATCCAACATTTCCTTTCTTGCCATGGCTATACACTCAAAAACAGTTTGAATGGCTGAATGATTAGGGTCTAAGACTCCCACCCTTGTGCGTGTTCTTGTGTGTGCAGCCTACACTTCAGGCCCACTTAGCATCTAGCCATTTCTTCTACATAACTCTGTTTCCCTTGTTCTGTCTTTGCACCCACTGTTTCTCCATCCCAAATTTTGTACATACAAATCTTATCTTGAATTAGGGATCCAAACAAAGGCCTCCCTTTCCCCAAAGAACTTCCCGATCTTCTCAGCTGGAGGTAATTTCTCCTCTAAACTCTCGTGACATTTTTGTCTTGCCTTTCTTGTCGCATTGACCATGCTTATATGCACATTTCATTTCCTCTCTTCCTGTGTAAACCAAGACTAGAAACTAGGTTCTAGTTCATGTTTGTTTCTTCCTCAATCTCTTTCACATAAACAAATAAACAAACATACTCTAGGTATGGGGGAAACATGGGAAATAAAAAGCAGATATGATTAAAAGAGAAGAAACTCGTGCAAATTTGGAGGGTCAAATCAAACATTGGCAGCTAACTACATCACAGAGTATTTTAATCTACATGCCATAGAATTTAGTAAAAATGATCCCAAATTTTCTCTGCCCTCAGATTAATAAAGAACCTGGAATTCTTTCTTTCCCAGAAGTCACACAATGAAAGATGGATAACTATGAGTAAATAAAAGCTTTAAAGTGTTATATTCATAAAAAATACCATAAACAAAGTCAAGAACGAAATTTCTCTTTTCAAAATATTAAGGAGGT
>NW_012146190.1:3108796-3110933 GCF_000956105.1 Propithecus coquereli | reverse complement strand
CGTGCAAATTTGGAGGGTCAAATCAAACATTGGCAGCTAACTACATCACAGAGTATTTTAATCTACATGCCATAGAATTTAGTAAAAATGATCCCAAATTTTCTCTGCCCTCAGATTAATAAAGAACCTGGAATTCTTTCTTTCCCAGAAGTCACACAATGAAAGATGGATAACTATGAGTAAATAAAAGCTTTAAAGTGTTATATTCATAAAAAATACCATAAACAAAGTCAAGAACGAAATTTCTCTTTTCAAAATATTAAGGAGGTACAAATGTTTTAGGCTACATGAATTGCTTTTGTAATGTTTGAGTCCTGGCTATAGGTGTGCCCAACACCCAGATAGTGTTCATCATATTCATTAGGTAGGTTTTTGCCCTTCCTCTTCCCTCCTGGTTGATTTCCACTGAGTTTTACTTTCCTCTGTGCACGTGAGTGCTCACCAGTTAGTTCCAATTTAATTGTGAGTATATGTGGTGTTTGTTTTTTCATTCTTGAGATACTTCACCTAGGAAAATGGTCTCCAGTTCGATCCAGATTGTTGCAAAAGGTATTAATTCATCTTTTTTATGGCTGAGTAGTACTCCATGGTATACATATATCACATTTTATTAATCCACTTCTGAATAGACGAGCACTTGGATTGATTCCACATCTTTGCAATTATGACTTGTACTGCAATAAACATTCTAGTGCAGATGTCTTTTTGATGAAAAGTCTTCTTTTCCTTTGGGTAGATACCCAATAGTGGGATTCCTAGATCAAGTGGTAGGTTTACCTTTTGTTGTTGCTATGATTGCCATTGGGGTTTTAGTCATAAAGTCCTTACCTATGCTGTTATCTAGAAGAGTTTTTCCTACATTTTCCTCTAGAGTTCTTATGGTTTCACGGCTTAGATTTAAGTCTTTTATCCATCTTCTATTAATTTTTGTGAGCGGTGAGAGGTAGGGTTCCTGTTTCATTCTTCTGCATGTGGCTATCCAATTTTGTTCTTTCTGGCATGGTCCAGTAAGTGATGTCTCCAGTTAGCCTTCTTGCCTTGATCAGAAGGAAAAATTTAAAAAATGGAGTAAGCCCATATTGATGGATCTATTAAGAACAAAGAGATTTATTAAAATAAAAATAGCTCCTGAACATTAATATGAATTAATTAATACGGATTGTGAGAAACAATCCAATAGAGAAATAGGCAAAATTTTGAGAATTTAAATGAAAGTAACCATTTTGAAGGGAAATTTGAAAATATCTATCAAGATGTCTGATTGCTAGCTCTTGATTAGACTCATATTAAATACTTTTGGCAAGGATACTACATGAGCTTTGCATAGTTCCTAGTGCATCCCCTCAGGAGACATACAACTTTAGTAGATCCCACTCTTGGTGTTGCCAAGTTTGATTACTTGGTTGGTAATCTCCAAATCTCTCCCTGTAACTGCACATTTTTACTTTTATAAGTGATAAGTAATCTTCAGGGTAATACTTTGAGAACCTATTAATATCTCTGTTCTCAACAAACTTTTCCCTGGTGGTTTTAGGAACCACTGAGGTTCTTTGCCTGATTCAATTAGTTTACTTTGGGGGGTGGAAGGTAGCCATTTTCTAATTCTACCATTCCTTCTGTATTTATTAGCTGGCATTCCTCTGTAGAGAAGAGCTTTTTCTTTTTCTCTTCTGTCACTCTCATTTCCAAATGAATTATTTATTTATGTTTTAATCACTATTGATTCCTAGCTTTTCTTTTTTTTTTATTTCAGCATATTATGGGGGTACAGATGTTTAGGTTATGTATGTTGCCCTTGCCTCCCCACTCCCCTGCCAAGTCCGAGTTTCAAGTGTGCCCATCCCTTGGATGGTGCACATTGCACTCCTTGTGCATGCAAATACCCGTCCCCTCCTCCCCCCTCCCCCCTGTCCGACATCCAATAGATGTTATTCTTATATGTACACTTATGTATTGATCAGTTAATACCAATTTGATGGTGAGACCATGTGGTGCTTGTTTTTCCATTCTTGGGATACTTCACTTAGTAGAATGCATTCCAACTCTATCCAGGAGTATACAAGAGGTGCTAAATCACCATTGTTTCTTAAAGCTGAATAGTACTCCATGGTATACATATACCACATTTTATTAATCC
>NW_012146190.1:3071953-3097626 GCF_000956105.1 Propithecus coquereli | reverse complement strand
TAGGTGGTGTTTGTGGGTGAGATTCGACCACACCCTTTATGGTGAATCAGTAGATGCAGTAAAAGGGTGTGCAGGATGACCTCCCTGTCAGTAGGTTGCACTTGCAGGGAGGAGCGAGCTGCAGAGCTGTTTTTGGGTCCTGTAGCTAGCTCTTATTCCTCTAGCAGGCCCTCTTGTGCCTTGGGTGGTGGGTGGGGCCCTGGGATTTCCAGGTGTGTCCTTATTCTCCACCTCAGTGGGGGCAGGACCGGGAGTGAGTCTGGGTGGGATGGGTTGGGTAAGCCTGCCCTCAGGCTCCACAACTGCTGTTAGCAGGGATCAAAGGTCTGCTCTTTGTTTGTGTGCTAAGCTGCCGGGAGGGGCTGAAATGGCTCCACTCAGCTGAAAGTCTGGGCTTGGGGGCTGGGGCTGTCCAAGACCGGCGCTCTGGAGCAGGTTTCACTCCCCTCCACTCTCCCCCTCTCCGTGGCCTCTCCCAGGCCTCTGCCAGCAAGTGGGACCTCAGGCCGATGGATCTCCCCTGGCTGTGACGTGGGCTGGGAGGTTCCCTACCCAGGATGGTAGCCTGAGCTGGGTGCACAGCCCTCTTTTGGGAGGAGGATTGCCACTCTGGCATGGTGATCTGCCCCTGAAGGAGCACATTTCTCATTAGGCTCTTTCACAGATCTCTCCTCCGTGCCCCGGGGCAGTACGATCCTGACCTGGGTGTACGGGGTCTGGTCTGCAGGCCTCTCCCATGGACCCTGGAGATCAATCCCTGACCCTGACCCTGCCAGGGGGAGGGGTGCTGGTCTTGAATCACCTACAAGGTGCCCAAGCTGGATCGATTTCACTCCACCTCGGGCTTTGCCCCGCTCTCCTGGAGTCCCCAGGCAAGTAGCACCTGGGATGGCTGGCTGGTGGTGAACTCGTAGTCTGAGTACCCCTCAGTCTGCTGTAGGGCCCCAAAAGGAAAGGTCCCGTTCCTTGGAGATGCCTCCATGTGATGGCTAAATTGTCTCTCTGGGCACCCACGGGTAGGGAGGGGGAAGGAGAGAATGGAGCACTATGGCGTCCGCCGCTAGGCTCGGGTCTGCGCGCGGGGAGGTGCCCCAAAGGGGCTGGGAGCCCAGTGCCGTGTCCGTGAGAGGCCACTGCTCACTGGCGGCAGCCATCTCTGGGCTGGTGTCGGCAGGTGTCTCCAGCCGCTCAGGAGCCACCAGCAGTCTGAGATGCAAGGGAGGGGGAAGTTAACCGCTCCACCTACCCTGTTGCTGGTCTCCAAGCCTCTGGGGACCTTTCTCCTTCCAGTTCTCCTCCGCAACGTCTTCCTGTGGAGTCCCCTGTAGTTTCAGGCACCCTTCCTTCTGCCCCTCACCCAATCTATGTTTCTCTGCTACCTTATTTTTTTTCTCTTTCTTCTAAAATTCGTCTTTTTTGCAGAGACACTCTGACTGGCGGCTTTTCTCGTCTGCCATCTTGGCTCCTCCTAGCTTTTCTTTTTAATCCAGCATTTTGTCAGTGGGGGCCCCTTTAAGCCAACTTCCTGTCCTTTGAAAATGTCTGTGTTAATTAACAAGTAATTCCTTGAATTCTGGCATAAAATGTTCCACACTCTCCTCATATCTTCCCTTCCCCAAATATGGAATCTGCCATTTCTTTAAAAATCTCCAGTTCCTTTAGTGAGGAGATGTTAATGGGCAGAAGGATGCTTATTCCTAGCAGAATGTCATTGTTTCTAGAACTCTTCAGTGTACAGAGACAGGAAATGTATGTGTGTGTGTGTATAAACTATTACTTCATATTGATACCATTTATTTCAATATAATACCAGAAGGTTCCTCTTCATTATCCCCCATTCCCTATTTCCATCCACCTTTTTCCACGATGAAAACATTGCCTCTTAGCAAGACCAGTATATTTACTCATTTGGTTTTTTCTACAATATAAAAAAGATAATTATGTATTTATAGTATTAGTACCACTACCAACAAAAAATCCACCAAGGAAAGCCTAAGTTTTCCTTGCAATTTTTTTGTCCTTATATATTCTCCTAAGGAAACAGCCAGAGTATTGTGTTCAAAAATTACTCAACTGAATTCTTAGGTTGATGTAAATATGTTATCAATTTGATACATAGTTATGTTTACCTGCCTCTGCTTGTTTTTATTTCCAGGGTTTATTCTTTTTAAATCTTTATTTATTTATAAGATTTAAAATATTTAAATAATTAAAAAGTCAAAAAACTAAATGAAAAGTTACTTTCAAAAGACCTCACTTTTATCCCAATTCCATCACTGCTACTCCCACCTACCTCCTATAATAATCATTTTCACTTGTTTCTGGTTTATACTTCTTGTGTAGCTTCTGGCAAAAAATGAAAATGTTAATATGTATATCCTTATTTCCTCCTTTTTTTAAAAGCCAGTTTAGCATACTGCATACACTATTTTCTATTTTGCCTTTTACACTTATCAATATATTCTGGAAATCACTCTTCATCAGTTCATAGAAATATTCCTCTTTCTTTTTAAAAACTGCATAGTACTACATTGTATGAATGGATCATCATTTATCTGATTAGTGAATAAATATGAGTGGGCATTTTTATTTCTAATATTTTGTTTATACACATAACACCACAGTGATAAATCTTGTGCATATGTTTTTGGTATTGTTTTTCATGTTGTGGAGTGTATCTTCTGGGTAAAATTCCCAGAGAAGAAGGGACCTTGTAAAGGGCAAATGCAATGAAATTGTGTTAAGTGTTGCCAAATTTTTCTCCATGTACCATTTTGTAGTCAGAAGAGGTATATTTTTGAGTGGCAGCACACATGCAGGGGAGTGAGGACCAGTACAGGAGGTCTCTTTTCTAATACTTCTATGAACCTCTTTGCCCTTTCTTGGCTGATTCTGTAATTACGTCTCTAATGCCAAGATTTTTTTTCCTAAACTCACTGTTTTATATTCAGTCAGCCACTGATAACTAGACTTGAAAAAGTTGGTGACCCCTCCTCTGTTCTTTAGCCCCCCCAATTTTTCTCTCCAACTGCAGCTCTTCCCAGGCCTGGCCAGTGCAAAGGTAAGGAAAAGCTTCCTTGGGCTATTGTTGTATTCAGTACTTACACTTACAGGTGTAGGGGAGGCAAAATTTTACCTCTACCCTCTTAAGGTTTTTTGTCAGCTGGGCTTTATGTCTCGACATAATACAAAACAGGAGAGAAACACACAAATTTGTTTAATACAAATTTTACATGACACAGGAGGCTTCATTAGGAAATGAAGATCCAAAGACAAATTAGAGATGAACAGTTATAACTGAATTAGACAAACAGTAGTAAATTATGAAAATATGACAAGGCAGAGGGGCGTAAGGTAGGGCAGTTAATGGGGTAGAGGAGTGACTAGGAAGATGAGAGTTGGTCTAACACGGTTTGTTTGTACAGATTTCTCTGGGCCTCAATTGCGTGTCCTTGATGATAAGAATGATATTTGCTTTCTGGTATAGGGAGAACATCTTTCCCATGGGAATTTCATCTCCTGGTTTTAGGAAATGGAAGGAAAGTCAGAGAGCTCTTCTTGCACCTGCTATTTTTCAATTGCCTTTAACTCAAAATAATCAGTATGCCAGAGTGGCAGATTTTGAGGTGGTATGTTCTGAATTCCTTCACTGGCCAGTTACTATGTGCCATGCCCTGTGCTAAGCCACTCTGTTTGTGTGCCAGACCCTAAACTCTCTCAACTTCTCTAGGACTTTTTGTTCTCTGAGTTTCCTCCTTTGTGTTCTATAGTGTCAATTCCTGTCCTTCCCCTCCCCTTGCCCATTACATTAGCATATAAACATTGTATAACACCTTTCCTCTTTAAAAAGAAAAATAAACCTTCCTTGAGCCCCTTCTCAATTTTTCTCCATTCTTAGTCCAACTTTTTAGAAGCTTTAACTCTGCTTCTTCATCTCCATAGTACAACTCAATAAATTCTAGAATGTCTTTCTCCTCTAAAACTTCACTCAATTTTATGCTGTTTACAATGGCCAGCAAACAGCATGTTAACTATTCCACTGTCTATTTTTCTCTCATCTCCATTGTCCTTTTGAGATAGGGAACTAGCAGGCCCTGCTCAAGGAGTTATAAGACTTGAACCAACATCTCTGATAAAACAGGTGGCGATGGAGAAACCAGCCAAAACCAGTTGGAGCCAAGATGGTGATGAAAAATGACCTCAAGTTATTCATACAGTTCATTATACCCTGTTTATAATGTGTTAGCATGCTAAAAGAAACTCCCACCAATGCCATGACATTGGTGGGACAAATGCCACGGCAACTCTCAGCAGTTACCCTGTATGGTTTAAAAAGAGGAGGAATCTTTGGTTTCAGGAAGTCCCCACCCCGTTTTCAGAAATCTTATGAATAATCTTCCTTCCACTGAACATAAAATTAAATAAATTGTATAAAATAGACCCTGGAAACTCACAAAGGGCTATTCTCTATTGCTCTGAAATATGGTTGTTGCCCTGTCTATGGGGTAGCCTCCCTTCTGTTTCTTTGTTACTTCCATAAACTTGCTTTTGCTTTACTCTGTGGGCTCACTGTTGAATTCTTTCCTGCAGCCAAGAACCCATTTGGCCTTCAGGCCAGGCCCAGTTTGGGGGCCCACTCTCCTGTAACATTTTGACAACTTTCAGTACTGCAGACTCCCCTCATTCTTGGGTTTCCAACATCACGATGTTCATTATCCCGTCTTCCCTCTTTGATTGTCCTTGCTAGTTTTTCTTAAGGGACCCGCTCCTGTGATTTCTAAATAATGGAGTTCCTTAGGGCTTAGACCTAAACCATTTTATTGCCTTTCCTCTCCCTAGCGATCTCATCTATTCCTGTGGCCTTTGCTGATAACATTCATATTTACTTTTCTCCAGCCAAGCCCTCTTTTTTTCCTGAGCCTTGAGGGCTCTACTTTGTTGCTTCACCAATTTCTCAAATACAGCATGTCCAGAATAGAAATTCTGACTCCCTCCCCCAAACCTATACTCCCAACACTGGGGTCATCCTTGGTTGTACCTTTTTCTTAAGCTCTCACATCAAATGTGTATTAGTTTACTAGGGCTGCCATAACAAAGTAAGACACACTGGGTGGCTTAAACAACAGAAATTTATTTTCTCACAATTCTGGAGACTAGCAGTCTGAGATCAAGGAGTGAGCCTTGATTTGAGGCTTCTCTTCTTGGCTTGCATAAGGCCATCTTTTCCCTATGTCTTCCCATGGTCTTCCCTCTGTGAGCATCTGTGCCTTAATTTCCTCTTCTCATAAGGACACCAGTTATATTGGATTAAGGACCATTCTGTGACCTCATTTTAATTTAATTACTTCTTTAAAGATCATGTCTCCAAATACAGTCACATTATAAGGTACTGGGATTAGGACTTCAATGTATGGATTTTTGGAGGCCACAGTTCAGCCCATAGTATTAGGAACAGACTTCAGGTCATAACACAATTCATTAACACATTTTGATTATTATAACTTCAAGATGTTTCCTCAATCAATTGCATCTCCCCACTTCCCCTGCTGCCATTGTAAGCAAGGATGCCATGAGCTCTTTCCCTGACTACTGCAACATGTAGTTGGCTGGTCTGCTCACTCCCACTCCTGCCCCTCCGATCTGTGCTCCACCAATCTTCAGAGAGATGTTCCAAACATGAATCAGATCAAGTCACTGCTTGTACCCAACCATTACCACCAAGAAGTCTTCAGTAGCTTTTGATTGAACTCAGAATAACCAAACCCTTAAGGCTTTTATGTGTTTGCCTTTTGAATATTTCTCCCACGGTCATCTCATCCCACTACTACCAGCTACACTGATTTTCTTATTCAGGTACATTTAGGCTCTTTTCTTCTACTCTGTATGATTAGTTTTCTTTTTGTCCTTTAAGATTCAGCTTAAATGTCACTTTTATAAGGAAGCCTTTTGTAAGAGCCTCATAAAGGACAAAACTCCCACCTTATTATTCTCTCATTTTCATGTTTGCTTCATTCATAATGCTTATTACTGTTTGCTGCCTGCTTTTTGGCTTTTTTGGCTGCCTTCCTCCACTCCAGGAATATTTTCTGATGTATCCCCAGCACCTAGCACATTGCCTGGCAATTAGCAGGCTCTCAATACATACTTTCTGAAAAAAATGAATAAATGGCTGGATGTTCTGCTCCACGAGAGGAGAGACCATTTCTGCCTTGTCCATCTGTGTCCCCATTGCCTGGCATAAGACAGAAACTCAGTAAATACATGTTGAATGAATTAATTAACCTGTATCTTACAGTGAGGAAATTGAGGCTTAGAGAGGTAAAGCAACTGCCCACTGGTCAGCCAGCAGAGAGGCAGAGCCAGGATTTATACCCTAATGTTTGACAACTGTAATTCTTGAAATATTAATTCTGGAAGGGACCTTAGAGATTATCTAATCTAATAGGCAGATTTTGCAGATGAAGACAATGAAGCTCGGGATGGTGAAATGACACCCTCCACTCATCTATTTTGGTCTCATTGTAGGGCCAGTGCTGTGACTTGCTAGGTAGGTAAGCTTAGTTAAATCACCTTCTCTGCACTTCATTTTTCTTATCTGTAAAAGGAATTGAGAGGTCTTGATGGCATGATTTAAGCATTCCTGGATTTAAGCATTCCTTCCAGCTCAGAATTTTTATGACTCTTCCTGAGTTTTCCCCTCACCATTTCTCTCATTGTAAGAGAGAAAATTAAGTTACATTACATATGCTTTGTTCTTTACTCCAGTGAAACCGTTAGGAAAACAACAAGTAAAAAATAAAAAATGGTAAAGTTTCCCAGTCTTTATGTACCTAAGGAAGAATACGACTGCCTGCCTTAGAGACCGCTAAAGGAAAGATAAAAGTTATATCTCTAGGTCCTAGCCATAGTTGGAAAAAGTATGTATATAACAGTCATTCAGAAGAAATATCATTATCAATTCCTGTAATGAGGCAATAAATTGGAAAAGAAAAGGGTAAAAAAATGTTCATAGCAATGACTGAATATAAAATTCCTTGGTGTGTATGCAGGAAAATGAATAACACACATTTCTGTGATTTTCATTTTATTTTTACTGCTGGTGAAGAGTGACTTATATTGCAAGAAGACACACCACTCTTATTTACACTCAAAATGTCAAATCCCATTTGTACTCAAAATGCCATCACCTTGTATAACTCTACCAACTTAACCTGCACAGGAAAGAAAAGTTAAAGGGAGAATATGAGGAGACCTGGAGTATTAAATCCAGTCTTTTTTCTCTGCAGCCTTGATCAAACACCCTGATCTGCAGCAACCATTCCAAGATGGAAGTGTTTTGAATTCTAAAATAGCTTAGCACCAAATGTGTCATAATTAATCTGAAACTATATTTAGAATGATGAAATTTGCCATGAAATCTGAAATATGCTTCAAATGTCAGTCCTATTTTTAATTAATACGCCAATCCACCTTTGCAATAATCAAGTTTTAAAGTCTCCCAGTGCTGGATAATTTGGATGCTGTTTTGCGTGTGTGTGTGTGTGCGTGGTTTTTTTTTAACCTCACAATTATGATAATGTAGCTCTCCCACAGATCCTTCCTTCTCCCACAGATTGTCAAAGGAAATCTGATTTCATCCCAGTGTCACATTTTGTCTATAAAACCAAATGATGTATTAAGAAAATGAAGTGTCTTGTCATACTGGCCACAAGTTAACATCATTTTCACACCATCATATCTACCATTCTTATGATCTGATATTTATTGAAAGAGAGCAATATATTACTGGAATTTAGTCAACTTGTTTCTTTTTACTTAAATTCTAGGGAAGTGGAAATGGAAACTCTAGATTTCAAAGAAGTGTGTCTTTTATTTTTTAAAGTGAGTGTGGAATTTTAAAACACCAATCAAATATAAAATGTGTCACTCATCTTATATTCTTCCTAGGTCTGTTCTGTGCTTTCCATTGAATTTTTGACTATTTAATATTAAATAGTTGATAGAAAAAATTTTAAATAGTCACACAGAACCCCAAATTTTAAGAATCCTGTCACCTCAAATTACACTGTGTGAGCAGAAAGCTGATCTGAGGATATTGACTTTCCTGTCTTTGCAGACTCATTTGGTAAGAAAGAGAGACAGCAATTTGCCGGAAGCACACAGGTGTGTGCTAACTGAACCGGTGTCTTGGGACTTCTTCTGCCATGGCAAATAATAACATAATCAGTTGTGGATCAAGTAAGGTTGCCACATAAAACAAGAAAAAGAAAAGTACAAAACTGAGTGGTTAGAAACTTTTTGAGAAACTTGACACAGTAATTTTATGTTTGTTTCCTCTAATAAAAACTTAGGCTTATATTTTGTATATTTTTGTTTATTTCATTTTACTAGTAATTTATTTTTATTGTATTTAAAAACAAAAAGCATTCCACCACAGATTGGAAATTCGAAAACTGATCCTTCCCCAGGGATGGTTGGAAAATCACTGTGGTAGATAAATTTTTTAGCTTACTTATTACAAAGAACCATATCACTAGAAATAGATGTTATAAACAAATCCAAAAAATTGTCTGTATATGTGAAAAGCAGCTGGTATATTTTTCTGGGTCAATGATAGTCACTTGATTCTTGCTCAATTGGCCTGAAATGAATCATGCAAACTTCAGCCTCAAGTTCCCTGAGGCATGATGGCATTGCCAAGAACGGAAACTCCAAACAATCATTTTATAACAATTTTCAAGATTATAAGACTGGAGGCATCTTTCTCTTCTCTGGCCATGGTGTAGACTTCAGCTTTCCCTTCTGATGCTGCTGAATATCTGTTCATCCTTTATTGTATTAAGAAGAAACAATACAGTCTTTCTTTTAAAAACGTGTTTCAAAGCACACCATTAAGGAGTTTATGTTTACACATTTATTTATTGAAACAATATCCCATGAATTTATCTTACATGTGGCAGACAGTACACTACGTGGGCAAACCTTGCCCTCATGGAGAGTGCAGTCTAATGGAGAGGGTAAATGCTAACCAGGAAACTACATAAACAAATATAAGATTAAAACTGTGATTAATGTCATGCAAGAAAGGAAAACAGTGCTACGAAATTTTATAGCAGGGAATCTGATCTACTTTAAAGGGCTGGAGAAGACTTGCTAAGAGGATGCCTTACTTAGCTGGGATCCAAGGATGACCAGGAGGAAAGCAGTGAAGAGTGGAAACCACAAGGGCGTTTTGGCCTAGGTCCAGTTATTTGCCACACAAAGAGCCAATTATTGAGACAATGAGGATTGCCAAGGAAGAAAGGAATTTTTTTAACACAGAAGATGTCTGTTGAGAGAACAGGGAATCAGCCTCCAATTTGTCTTTCTAACTAATGGAGAGTATGGGCTTTTTAAGGAGGGGCTATGAGCATTGGGTCACGTAGTGATGTAATTAGCAATGGGCTACATGCATTGGGGTAGGTTGTAGAGGATGGTGAGGCAGGAAGTTGGCCCAGGGGCTCTTCAGAATTTCAAGCTCTTGTCTTGCGGAAATTCTGCCACTTCTGGGAAACAACTCAGAAAGGTCAAGTAGTTAGTTAAAAGTTTCAGGGTTCTGGTCATCATGCCCTACTGGCCGAGAATCTAAAACACGAGAGGGAGAGGATTATAAAAAACATATACAGGTCGTTGAAATTTGTTCATAGGGCCAGTTACAGTAACAGACAGAGTGGTTCAGTCAGAGGAAAACTAATTTACTTGTTCCTGCTGTAATTAAGCCTGTTTTATTTTTGTGTGTGCATTCATATCTTGACAGAAAATGTTGGCCTCCCATAATTATATTTTAACCATTGAAATCTTGCCTTTAGATTCTACAAATCTTCCTCAGTAAAAATCCCCTGAACTTTTCTGATATTTTCCCTTTCAAAGCCCATGCCAGCGCCAAAACTCTCCTATCTTCTGGCAATGCTATCCCAGCAGGCGTAGACATGACTAGGGTGGTCCTTGAACCTGGAGGTTCTAAGAGTCATGTTCCCCAAACCCTTTTTGTCCCAGCTTTCGGTCACTCCACTCAAATCCCCTCCAATTAGATTCATAACACACAATGAATTTTAGCTTGGCAGTTCCCATCTCTCCAGCTCTTGTACCATATGGCCTTGGTGGGCTCATCCCTCGATACCATGGTGGACCATATGAGCAGGCTTGGCTAGCCAAAGCAATGCACTTTCCTAATCCACTCTGATGGGCTTGTATGAGAATCAACAAAACAGATGAATTTTTTAAATATAGTGTAAAAATGAATGCGAGATGGAGAGAAACAATTTCAATTATGTTATTTTAATCCTCAATACAGACTCCCTTGAAGCCAGTTGTATCCCTGGACTTTTTCATTAAATGGGACAATGAATCTTCTCCTCTTTTTCTTAGTGAGTTTTTGTATTGGGTTTTCTTTCATCTGCAAACCAGAGTCCTAACTGAGATATATATCTATATCTGGTACACACACACACACACACACATATATATATATATATTCATTCTGTATCAGTCGTCCATAGGCATTGAGCCCAAGTTGTGTGATAAAACACTGACCAAAGTCCCAACAGAAAGCAGGATTATCACACTTCAGGAGCAGTGAAGTGTCAGTTCCCAACCAAAGGCTTCCAGGAATACACCTGTGGTTGAATAAGTTAGGGGGATTATTAGTGAAGGAGAAGACACATTATGGTGTGATGTCTCAATAAAAGGGTGTTAGGAAGGATTTACAGTGACCTGGGAGAGGACCAAAGAAGCAAGGGATGTCTTTGGGTTGCAGGCTGTCAGAAAGCAGCAAGAATTCTATGACTGGCTATGTCAATAACTCTGTTCTACAGAAACAGCAGACTGGGGAAGAGATAAACTTACCATTGGTAAACGTTCAGGAGTCACCCATATTAGCCAAGAAAGGGGAATGTTTGGTATTTCATGGGCTGCACAAGAATCTTCTTTCTCAGTGCTTGGACAAAATTATGAAGCAGTCCTGAGTTTTCTTATTTTATTTTAATATCACGGGCTGAGAGTGATCTTGTCTGTTGTTGGTATCCTGTGAGATTGTTTATGTCCTACAGGAGAACAACACGCCCTAGCTGTGGGGGCCAGTCCAGCTTCTAACAACGCTGGCTGTAAGCCTCAGACTAGTTCCTGGATGTCAGGGCTGCTTTTTAATTTCTCAGAGGCTAAAAGATGCAGAATCACATTGAGAGGGGTCCAGACCCTTTCAGGTTGAACTTGACACTGCCGGTCCCAGCAGCCACTCCAAGTACAGGCAGGGTTAAAAGTTGCCTTCCTCATTTTGTTTGGAGGGTGCTAAGAAGGTTTTTGTCAAATCCTATAACTTTTCTGCACCTCAATTATAATGCCAGAAATCCTTTTAACAGGGATCAAAGTTTCTCACTTTTTAATGAAAGAAATGTCATAAAATTCAAATTCTCCTAAGAAAGGCAGCACATTTTTGACTCCCAACTCTCCCAATAAAGAAATGGTGTCCCACAAGACAGTATTTTGATCCTTACTTTAAAAGGAAGTATGAGGAAATTTTATTCCAGTACTCAGCACAGCATTCATGGCGGAATCCCAAACTCTTCTTTCTCACAGAGAGGTGACCTAATTCCCTAATGACCTTTCTGGAGGTAAAACACAAAAAGGAAGGGAAATTCTGGATCCAGATTAATTTACCTGGGAACCAGGAGGGTGAGCTCCTGCCTCAAGGAAGTAGTTTCGGGATTTGTGACCTGTACCACAGAGCTGGCAGGAAAGACATCAGGCTTGCCAAACCGAGCATCCTTCTCCCACAAGCTACTCACGTGCAGATGACAAATTTACCTCTTTTATCGTCACTGGACACCCCCACTTCTTTCCCTCCCACTACAGAACACATCATCACGCTGTAGTAATTTCTCTTCTGCATAGTCCTTTGCCCTTGATAATATAATAACAGCAGGCCAGACAAGGGGGAAGGAATTAGAATAATTTGATTTCTGTCAGAAAGTTCTACCCATCTCCTGCTATCTCTCCTTTTTTTTCTTCTGCTCCTGAGACCTGTTGACTCTTCTTAGCCACATTTCTTCCCACTTGCTAGGAAAGACTAGGATTGGAAGACTCCAAGTGTAATTTGTTTCCTTTCTTTGATCTTTCTTTCTAATTAGCCTCCCCAAACTGGAATGTAAATGATTCATTCTTTCACTTATTCATCCAATACCAAACATGAATTGAAAGACTACTGTCGGCTAGTGGTGAATAAGACTAACATTAGGGAGTTTCTTGATAAATAAAGGGAACAGAAGAAAGCATGGGAGCCCTGGACATGAGAGGGGGTGGGCAGAGGGGTCTCATGGAGGGAGACAAAAGGCAAAGCAAACAGAGCATCATCTTTTATCACATGACCAATCAAGTCCAGGTAGGAATACTGGGGTACCAGGGCCCAACACTTCGATGGCTCCACTGTGAGCCAATGAACGCAAAGTTTTGAGGGAAAAGACTTACCACGTGACCCATAGAAGATTCTGCTCCAACCACTTTCTTGATGACCTGGAGAATTTCAGCATTCTCATGTGACAGTACAATACAGTTACCATGCTACTGTGGAAATAAAAACTAAACACTAAAAAACAAAATGTAGCTCTGAAATAGTGTGGTCCAAGAAATCACTGAGGTTTGGAATGAGATATGTTTGTTGTAGGATAAGAATAGGTATGCTAATCTCATGCAATTTTATCTTTTGGGTTTCTCTGGCATTTATAAGCGAAGTGATCTTATTTTCAATAACCTTAATAAAATTTGAGTTTGAGAGAAGCGTAAAAAAATCCATATTTCATCCCAGGTCAATGTTCTGCTCTGTCTATTCTAATTTTTAAGGCAATGCGAAAAGAGTTTCAAAAAATAAAACAAAGAAAGTCTCTCCTAATGCCAAAAACTGATGTGCAGTGGGGTATGTATTTTGAAGCCCATGAACTTCCAACGTGAGTGAGATTTTTGTGGCTTGCCCTCAGGTGAGAAAAGCATCATGATAAAAATTGTTTAAGTCATTCTCAAAATTGTGCTATATTTAGAAAGAAGAAAATGAAAATGAAATTCATACTATAAACTTTTGGGGACTCAATGGGTATGTTACCTTATGTGTGCTTTTTTTAGTTTTATATTCTTTATTTTTAGAGAAAATTATAGCATTTTTAGGTATCTGAGAGAAACCACAGAGAACTACAGTAAGTAATACCCAGCTATGTAAATCAGTTTCAATCTGCCTTTTGCATATATCTGCCACATTTTAGTCTGCCCATGTTTCTGCCCTTCTTCTACTACTGAGGAAAACTCCCCCTGGTATCGTACACAATGTCCATAGGTATTATAAATATCCTTTCATAGATCTCCACTGAGGGATAAAGCACGAGGTCAATTCAAAGTCAATCTTAAATTTTTAAGGCAGGCAAGTATATCATTTGCATACAGATCAGCAATCTGTCCTTTACTTACAGAAAGATTTACAGATACGTTAAAATCAGGCCTAATCTATAAAACAAACAAGCACAAAGCTAAAGCTAAGGGAAGAGAGGGAGAGGGAGAGAGATATCAAATTGTAATTGCTTGGAATGTTTGTCAAAGAAATTCTTTTTGTAAATTGCTTTTGGTTACGATTGCAAAAGCCTCAGTGTGAACTCAACTGGGACCCATGCTCTAGGAGTGCTCATGAGTCTCCCTGAGGTGCTAAGCATCCCTTATTTTTTATTTAAGTTACCACCATAAAATGTAGGTTTCAGGTACTGATTGGTTGAGAGGAAGGGAGGCGAGGCAGTTTTGTTATTTAAATAAAACCTGCTTTTCAGTTATCTCTGGCTTAATCATGGCAAGCTTGCAATTTGCTTTGATCCAACAGAACTTATCTATAAAGGTCGTCTTCTGAAAATCATTCATCATCCTCTTCCCATCCTGAGAAAAAAACCTCAGTATCCTACCTAGGAAAAGCCAGGCCAGATGAACAAAACACTCTCAGGACTGAATTATGAAGGTGGATCTCTCAGAGCGCTCAGGGGGACTGCCTGCTTGGCCAGAAATCAGGGAGGGTCAGGGACAGGAAGAACGGGGGAGCAGAGGAAAACCAGCTAGAGACAAACTGTGCCTGGTCACAAGGGAGCCCAAGGCAGGGCAAATACATGGACATCCGGGGGCCAGGTCAGTCCCCGACAAAAACCAGAACTGGCTGCTGTTTTCCCAGGAACTTCTCCACCTGCATCCTCACCACCTGGGTGTCACATTGACAGGGAAATGGACCCTTTCATTCTTCTCTTGATTTAAGCCATTCCACAGAGAGAACCAGCTCCTCACACTTTCCAAGGTGTCAGTGATGAATCACAGCCTAGAAGCAAAGTATTAGCCTTTTCACAACTACAAAAAAATGTTAAAAAAAAAAATTGTCATTATAAAAAGCTGCAAAAGTATTTACAATTACCAAAAAAAAAAAAATACAAATTACATAATTACAAAATTTTAAAAAATTACAAAAAAGAAAAGAAAAGAGCTCTGAGAGTTTGGTTTCATATGGGGAGGGGGCTTTCCTAACATGCCCCAAACACAGTCTGGGGCAGTGTTTCCCCAAACCTGTTCTGGAAGCACTGTTCTCCTCATCCTCCACTCATATACACATGAAGCTCTGGGGGAAATAGCATGCGGAATTTCCCAGGCTGTCAATATGCTTATGTGAATTTCAGATCCTTAAAATATGAATAGTATTGTTGAATAAAATTTCCACGAGGTCATTGGTTTGGACCGAGCTCCTGCACCAGGCCCAACAGAACTCGTGCTAAAGTATCATGCTACCAAGCTACAACTAAGTTGTTGATCTGACCTGAGAAATCAGGAGCCAAAACTCCAAACCGCCAGTTTTAGCTGGCATGATAAGGAAGTTTCCTCTGCTTTAACCTTTAACTTTGAAATGGCCAATCCACTTTTTGTTCTTTCTATAAAGCTGACCTCCCTCTGCTCAGCTAATCAAAACATTCATTCTATTTCATAGAATGAGGTATTGCCCGATTCTAGATTTTTAAAATAAATTTGTTGTAATTTGTTTTTCAAGAGTACATACATCATTTTCTAAACCTATCGTCCATAGAACTCTTTTTTTGACAACTTTTTCTCTTACAGCCTTTTCTCTTTGGCCACATCAACTCACCCATGAGGCAATTAAATACAACTATGTTAAGATCATTCCTCTAAGTTTTCAAGATTCCTCCTTGAACATCATATCACCTACCCTTCCACTCCTCTTTCTTTTCCATCCTCCTCCTAGCCCCACACCCTAATCATTTCAGCTGCCTCTAACTCTATTTTCAAACTTGACTCAGGCACTATTCCTTTCAGAAATCTTCCTTGACTTCTCATAGCTTCCACCCTCTATTAGTTTCCTATGGCTACCATAACTAATTACCACCAATTGGGTGGCTTTTAACAACAAAAATGTATTCTCTCGCAGTTCTGGAGACCAGAGTCTGAAATGAAGGCTTTATATAGCTGCACTCCCTTCCCTCTGAGGGCTGGAAGGAAGAATCCTTCCTTGCCTCGTCTGGCTTCTGCTGACCGTAGGTATTCTTTGGATTGTGGCAACGACACTGCAATCTCTGCCTGTCTTCACAAGGCCTCCTTCTCTGTGTCTATGTCTTCTCCTCTTCTGTCTTTTCTAAGAACACAGTCATTGGACTTAAGATCCACCTTAATTTCCGTATGATCTCATCTCAAGATGCTTAATTACATCTGCAAAACACTTTTTTCCCCCAAAATAAGGTCACATTCACAGGTTCTGGGTGGACATATATTTAGGGGGGCTACCATTCAACTCGCTGCCTACTCCTAGGCCGAGTTCGGGACACCTTCACCTCCCGACCCCTCTCAGCACTTTTGGCATGTCTATCACAGCATTTATGCCATTGTGCTGTCGTGCCTGTGCCCATCCTGTCCACCACAGCCGTGCTGTGAGATCCCGGTAGGCAGCATCCCGGTAGGTTTTATTTACCTTTGCATTTCCATCACCTCATGCACAGGGGAGTTTCCATGCATGTCTGAGTGAACAAATGAATGATCTTTCCTGCAAGCATCGTCCTGTACACTCAATGCTGCTGCTGTGTATCCGACTTCCTTCCTCTCCATGGTTGTTGTATGGTTACTCAAAGACTGATAAGCCACAGTTGTTCTCTAATAGCTACACGAGGATTGATTCATAAGTTTGTCATGTGGTGGAAAATGTTTGCCCTGTTGCAAAAAGGCTGGCATTGGTGCACTGGTGTTGCTCTGGTAACATGTCATTATTTGTGTTAATGTACTGAAAGGGCAGAGGATTGCCTTAAAATGTGTGCTGTTGTCCAAAGTTGCCATCTAATGTTGGATTCTGTGATTCTGTGATTCTGTTGGAGGTCATCTTGTTTTGGAAGGACTAGGGTTTTTGCCTATGACTCTGGCCTCAACATAGCAGCTTCCAACAGGTTATTTCCCTGCATAATAAGAAAATATTGACATTTATAAAAAATGTCCTTTGCCATCAGGAGCTGATAATAGATTTGGGGTGAACGGAAATGAAAACAAATCACTTAAGTGCCTTGAAGTGTGTAAGAGGCACCATAGTGTGTGATGTGGTTTCTCCTCCATGGAATCCACATTATCCAGAAGTTTCAAAACTATCCAGAGTGGAGCTTCTAAGACTCTTGATATAATTCAGACTCCTTAGCATCGTTTACAAGGATCTTATTTTTCCTATCTTTTCAGCCTTATTTCTCCTCTTCCCCAGAACATGCTTCAGCCACACTGTATTATTTGTTGGTTTGTAATGTGCTCTGTTCTCTTTCTCCTCCAGGCCTCTGAACATGCTGTGAACTCTTCTGATCCCATCATCTTCTGCCTCCTCTCTGTCCCCCTGCTCCCTTTCCCCTCCACAGTGCTGGGGTGTCACCTGGCTGATTCCTCCTTTGAGCAGCAGCCTAGATGTCAGCTCCTCTACAAAGCCTGCCTTGAACTCCTAAGCACAGGTCCTTCCTGAATATGCTTTTTTATACACGATGCTCAAACACTGTATTGCAGTCACCTGTTTGCTGATCTGTCTCTTCCGTCAGACTGTGAGCAATGTGAGCGTACTGCCAAGCTTTGCTCACCGCTTTATCCCTAGAGCTAATAAATTTCCTTGGTACATAGAAGGCGTTCAATACAGATTTGTGGAATGAATGAATGAATGAATGAATGAATCATCTTCCAGAACTATCAGAGTGCCTGCCCGTCCTGCTTGGACAGTGACCAATGCAGTCTTCAGGCAGGTCTCCTCTCCTCTTCCCTGCAAGTTTGGGCTCAGATACCAAGTAATGGATCTGTGTTAGAGAAGCCCCCAGCAACACCCAGAAGAACGCACACGCTCATCTGCTTCTGTTTGCTTCTAGCCATGAGGAAAGATGATCTATTTTCTGACTTTGATGCTTGTTGCATTTTAATGAAAATAAAAATACCATTTCCTTTTCTCACATTAACACAGAGAGGAGGCTTCCGGATAGGCACAGTTGCCAAACTTTCTTTCCTTCTTTTTTATTTTCCCTCCCATACCTCATTTAGATTACATTGTTTATTGCATCAGAATAAATCACAGGGGTCTGCCCCAAATTTAAGCAGCTGTTAGCTTTTCTTGGTTTTTCCTATTGACCGGATAGGTTTTCTGAAAAAGTGCTCTCATATGGAAGAGTCTGCTTCAAGATGGATTCTAAATGCCTGCAGGTTGTGGTTGTGCCAACTAAACAAGAGCCCTCTGTTGGTTTATTCAACAAGACTTGTAGAATGAATGAATGAATGGTGTCTTCCAGAACTACCTCAGTGGCAACAGTCTATTTGGACCTGTAGTAATTAGCAATGTGGCCATACTCCTTTCTGGAGGAGGTAGAGTAATAAGATATCTACTAATCTTTCTTCATGATCCATCACTTCTAAGACCTTAAACCTGATCACCCTGTTCTTTAATCTCATGAGGACTAGGCAGTATCTGTGGCTAATATCCTTTTGTTTCATAATCAGACAAGGTTTTCATTCTCAGGGCCATAAATTAAATTATTATATATTTTTCAAAGGAGATAGAGTCTTCCTCCCTTCAGACCCTACTTGTGATCCCCAAAAGGAAGGTATCTCTTCAGTTCTCAGCTGCCTGCTCTAAGTCTCAAGATAGGAAAAAGGGGCAAATAGCAGTTTTAGACATATTCTTTTCAGATTCATATCTTGATTGGTAGTTCCCTCAGGAGCAAAATTCCCATTGATGGCTGTAATAAAGATTGGTTAGATGATTTTTTTCACATTTATAGAAGATTTTTGTTTCAAAATATAAACTTGAAAATGAAATGTTTCGGTGTGAGAGAGAATGACTACAGAACAAGGTAATTGCCCTCTTTATTGCCGTCTCTGGACAGCTGCCCAAAGAGGAACACATTCCACAGGGCCAAAGCTTCCATTCAATTTATGGTCCTCATGGTGGGGATGGCATAATAGATTTCCTATGTGCTACTCAATCTGTGAAAGCCAGACAGTCTTAATTTAAATCTAGACTTTACTGAAAATCATTTCAATAGACTAACTCCTGTGATTCCAAGTGAAATGAATTTAGAAGTTGTAGAGAAAATATTTTGTCATGAACAATGATAATTAAACATCTAATGAAAATGCTATATGACCTACTGTTTTCTGTAGTATGTGAAAGAAAGGCACATTTATCTCATTCTTTTTCTAAATAATACTTAGGGTACTGCTCTTAATTTTGGAGATCTTTATCAGGCATCATTGAAATCTATAACTGGAATAAATAGAACCTGCATCTGCAAAAACGGATTTTCAAGCCTTTATCATTTATTCAATTCAAGGATGGGTAAGTTTTGACCACTTAGTTTTATTTTATATTCTTCACTAAATTCTTACCAAATGGCCACTTTTAATGCAGGACTTGCTTTCTACATAGACGGGTGGTCTAACCTCTCAAACAGGTTTTCTTGGGGTGAAGATAAGATCACTTGAGTTGGCTATTACCAGACCTCTGAGTCTTATCCCACTGACATTGCTTTAATGATGCCAATCATCATACTATTAGGGATAATTCCTCTGGGCACATGAGAAAGATATTGCAATGGAGAGACAGCCTCATCAGGCAGGGTTCTTTGAAACATGATATTGGCTATTTTCACAGGCTAGGTACAAATTTTTATCTATATCAGGAATTTACTAACTAAGGGGAAACAGGCTAAAAAAGAGATGATCCACCATATTGACCACATTATTCTGAACAGAGGGAGAAAAGAATTGCAACGTCTGTCATGGGTAAAATGAGATTCATCGTTTCAAGATAGAATGCTGAACTCTCTACACCAGAACCATGTTTTCTTATGGGAACTGGCAATCCTTAACTCAAAAAAGAAAGCTGTTAACAACCCCTTAATCACATTTCACCAGGAGCCAGACCAAAATCAGCTTTATTTCACTGCTGTCTTCCACTAGACACATACCCATTTAAGACTAAAGTTGATCTCACTTTGGCTGTGCTTAAAGAATTTCAGCCTCATGGATTTAACCAGTCCATCATAAGTTGGCAGGAAACAACTCTCAGAAGGTTGCCAAAAAAATAACAAAGACGTTACTTGCAAGAAGCTTTAATACATCTCTTTTTGACAAGTCATATAGATATCAGAATCTTGCTATATCGCCCATTATCAGGGGCTTCTGTATGCCAGCCACTTAAAGTTGCTGCAAATACAGATATGCTTCCTGCCCTCAACAAGTTGATAGGCCAGTAGAGAATACAGACAAGTAAACAAATAATTCCAGTACAATATGACAAACGATGTAATAGAAGCTATTCCAATAGGTGCCCAGAGGAAAGAAGCTTAATACTTCCTTCTTAAGAGAAGGATGATATTTACTACACATTGAAACTCTCCAAACTACACATATCAAGAGCAAGAAGGACACTCAAAGCTTTGCTACTCAAAGTGGGGTGCATAGGTCAGCAGCAAGCCCTACTTACTGACTCAGAGTCTGCATTTAAATAAGACCCCCAGGACTTCCATATGCTTCCCAGTGCTTTTGAGAAGCACTGCTCTAGAACAATGTTCCTTGAACTTTAGTGCACTTCAGAATTACCTGAAAGGCTCATTAAAACACAAGTCACCAACTCCAGTGTTTCTGATTCAGTAAGTCTGGGTGGGGCTCTAAAATATGCATGCCTAACAAGTTCCCCAGTGATGCTGCTTCTGCTGCTGGTCTAGGGACCATGTCTGAAAACCACAGATGTAGACCATTCTTAGGAACCTTAGTCCAGAGAAAGAAGGGAGTGTGACAACTACCCATGATTGGGCTCAGAAATGTCTCCTTGAGGCAGTTAGGAAGACTACCCTGTGACCCTGATATCCTGCAATTAGATGCAAACCTGTTCGTTAGTGGATGAAGCTTCCATCCTGTGTGACCTGCTCACATTTTAAGATGTTCAAAGGAAAGGACAGTGTGTCTTTTGCTCTCCACTTTATCCCTGTTCCTAGAACAGAGGAGGTGCTTGATGATATTATGTTCTCTTTTTCCATACGGTAAGCATGGAGATCTTGCTCTTTGAGAGTCTGTTCATCCTTGTCTATGGATGGCAGAGTGCACTTTGAGTCTCCTGGATTAGGCCACGTGTTCCGGCACAACTTGCCAGAAAAGACTTTCAATGAGAGGATGCTTGCCTACCTAAATAAAATAACCCCAGATTTCCGTCTGGTGAGTATACACGTTCTAACATACACCAGAGGGAGTATGTGAGGAGTTAATCGTGAAATGCCATCTCAAATACTTAACAGTATGGACAGCAGACTAGATAAATCCAGATTGATCTCTACTCATAGAGTTATTCAGAGTAAAAACCAAATTGCCAAAGATTGGAGTCTGCTATTTAGATTGTCTCATAAACGTTCAAGTAACTGGAAATCTCTCATGGATATTTAACTTGCATTTTCATGTTAACCACGTTGTCTAATGGCAGATTCCTATGGACTGTGTTCACAGAGAGAAGCTAAGGGAGCTTTTCCCACATCCTCCGTACATTAAGGCCATGTCTTTTTAAGGGTAAGGCATCTGTGTTAACTTCTGTGATGCTGAAATTTTCATGAAAGATACAAATCATCAATCTTTGAATATACCATCACCCCATTGAGTACCTCTTTGCTGATCCTACTGATGTTGATTTTTTCCTCCCTTTAAGCTGCCTTTTGCAACCCACAAAAGCTCCAGAGAGTAGAAGGTTAATATAGAAGGCTTCCACCTGGCATTCTGAACATGTCTTTTTTGATTATTATTCAACAATTCCAACTAGTCATATATAATGTAATATAATTTATGGCATATTAAGTGATAGTTCTTAAATATGCATTTATCTCATCAGTTTAAAAATAAGTGAAAATAAAAACAAGAAAACAATATTTTCACTACACGAAGTAAATCTATTTCTCTAAGTATTACATGTATTACCATATGCTCTGAAGTGGGGACCCTCTTCCTTATTTTACTGAAAAAGAGCAAAGATTTTTTTTTCTTCTCAAAATATTCTAGAGTTGTCAGTTACGGTGTTAAGCCTTGAAAAGCTTAAGTAGTGAGGGAGATGTGGATAAGTGTGAAAACTTAGTTATTCAAAATAATTGGAAAAAAAGCAACAAACTTTTATTCATGTTTCTTATCAAGCATTCAGAGTCACCATTTTTGAAGGAGGTGCTGTTGTTTTGGCCAACATCTTGGGGGTGGGAGGGGAGGAAAACTAAAACTGTTCCAGCTGCAACTCAGAGCACATGACTGCTGACTCCCTTCTTCAAATATTAGTAAGAAAACATGTGTAATAAGTGAGGGGGGTTGCATATGATACATTCAGCTTGGCCATTACAAACGTACAGACTATCAATCCTACACCGAATATAATGGCAGCAATAGGCATGTTCTATCTATATGAGGATATATGGCCAGGAGCAGTGGCTCACACCTGTAATCCAAGCACTTTGGGAGGCTGAGGTGGGAAGATCGCTTGAGGCCAGGAGTTCAAGACCAGCCTGAACAAGAGTGAGACCCTCGTCTCTACAAAAAATAGAAAAATTAGCCAGCCTGGTGATGCATGCCTGTCCCAGCTACTGGGGAGGCTGAGGCAGGAGGATCACTTGAGCCCAGGAGTTTGAAGTTGCAGTGAGCTATGATGACACCACTGCACTCTAGCCTGGGCAACAGAGCAAGACCCTGTCTCAAAAAAAAGAAAGAAAAAAAGATGAGAATATATGTATACATACACTTATATATGTGTGTGTATGTGTTGTTCAAGCAATAGGCATCTTTGTGCAAAGAAAAGTTCGGAAACAACCTTTCTCCTTTTTTCCTCCCTAAAGGAAGAAAGCAGAACAGAAGAGAATGTTTTTATATTATCCATGTAATCACCTGACTTGCCCCCTTCATTTTGCCTGGGAGAACAAGCTATGTAAGACTAAAGGATGAAGCAGGCCCTTAAAGGTTTAATTAATATCATATTGTCAGAAGTTGCTGCTATTTGTTAAATGTTACTGCACTTTCCTTCTTCCATGGACATTTTCTTTTCTACCACCGCTAATTGCTGTGATAAGTTTTCTCTAATGACACACCTTCGCCCTTTACCTTACTCAACAATGTGTAGAAAGGAAGGAAATCCATTGAAAACAGGTGAGAAATTGTACACTGAACTTTGGTAATATATCAAATTACTGTCATTTCAATTCTCCCATGACCTTTGTGGCATATTTTATGCAAAGAATAATGAACAAAAATATCTTAGAGAAATTTCCTGGACTTCAGGTGCCATATATATAGAAATTTTATAATGATATGCTTATGAAATTAGAGAGGGTGGGGAAGGGAAAAAGAGGACTAATTTCCAGGAAATCTCCTTTTTTATGAGTCCATTTAGCAATTTAGAAAATAAATCTCTTTACTCACATACAAAAAGAATCTGGATTATGGCAAATTCTGTCCCCTGGGTAGAATATTAGAATGTACCGTCAAAGTATACTCTTTTTGCACAAGTCTACGGACTTAAGCCAACATAGATCTGAGCAAATTCAAATCTTTCCTGGCCCTTTTGTCTTCAGAATTTTCCTAGGAATTACATATTTTCAGTGACTGTAGTATTAGCTATTTGGCCATCTACCTTCAGCTATGCAAAAATAATGTTTAAAATTTGCCTGTGGGCCGGGAGTAATCCTAGCAGTTTAGGAGGCCGAGGTGGGAGGATTGCTTGAGGCCAGGAGTTTGAGACCAGCCTGAGCAACATAACAAGAACCCATCCTTACACAAAAAATTAAAAAAGAAAAAAAATAGTCAGACATGGTGGCACTTGCCTGTAGTCCCTGTTACTCAGGAGGCTGAGGCAAGAGGATTGCTTGAGCCCAGGAGTTTAAGGTTGCAGTGAGCTGTAATGATGCCACTGCATTCTAGCCAAGACAACAGAGTGAAACCTTGTCTCCAAACAAACAAAAAAACCCAAAAAACTTGCCTATGAACTGAGTTTTTAGCCTTTTTCTGCCTCCTACTACCCAACTGTGAATGAAAGGGGACAACAGAAAAATTTTAAGGCTTGAGAGTTGTTTGCAGAGGAATCGATTGAAGTTGGCACGAGTTGACCCTGGATGTACATCCTGCTTCAAAGCAGCAAGTGACATGTGAAATTTGGGAGAGGGACAAGTCCCAACCCTCTATCCCAAACTTGATCTGTAATCTTGGAAGACTCATTATTCCCAGTAATGCCATGATGCTGTAGCAACTAGGGCAAAGAACTGTGAATTGTCCCTCTACTATTACTCTCTTCACCCATGCAAGGAAATTAACATTACCTTCCCTAACTAGCAGCTGCAGAGTTCAAAACTCTTTATGGATGTGAATGTGCTATCTATGGTACCCTCAGTGCACTGAAGTAAACTTTTGGAATGCAGAGATTTGCAAGGATTTCCTTATTTCTCAGAGCCTTTCCTTAGAGAAAATAAAAGTAGATAATAAATGCATAGTGTTCAGTAGCAATAAAGCAGGCCTTCAATAAAATTGCCTTTTATTACTGTAAAAGCTATTCTGGACTAACTCTATTCCAAAAAACTACAAACTGCAAACACAAGAATTCATACAGGAAGAAAAAAATCAACTCTGGACCCTAGTATACATATTACTTTTGAAATGTAAAAGGCCTATGGAAATTTAAGGCAGTGATTTATGGCACATAGGGTTTTCAAAGCACAGATTTCCAAGAACTCCATATACTTTATTCATTAATTACCAAGAATATGACATTTCACACCACAGTAACTGCTCCGGAGATGTCTGTATTTGATGTGTGAAGAAGAAAAACGATCACAGATATGTTTCGTCTGTCCATCTCCTCTCTTGAAATGCAGTTCCTGAATGGGCCTGGCAGTGTCCAATGGTGTCCCTTTTGCATTTTATTTATGCCCTATAAAGAAAGAAATTCAGGTAATGCAATATGTGTCTTGAGCAAAATGACAAAACTATCAGCTTTATGCGGTAATTTCCATATTCTAGGGAGTATATATCAAGGCATTTTGTCTTCGTGAATTATAGTGCTAGAGTCTCCCCGTGTGGCATTCCCTTTGTAGAGGGCTTGTTTATAAAGCCTCAGCTGTTTGTGTTTGCCTAGGGGAGGCGATGAATAAGTTATTAGAGCTGTATAGAAAAATCCTCCCTCTAAGCAAAAAATAGCCTATTTATGGGACAATCTTAAAGGGCAAAGTATTTTTCATTTTGACCTTTAATGGTACGAGAAAAAAAAAATCAATGTAGATGGTTTTTTCATGGAGGAAAGTGTAGATTTTTACTTTGGTGCCAATTTGGAGTTGTGTTTGCATCTTTTCTTATTAGATTGAGTTAAGGATAATGAATTTCTAGTTTCACCTTTGTGCCGTGTTCTTACCCACCTCCTTAATTCCTTTTAAGAGAGGATGTCACTCAATGTACATTGAGATCTTCCCAATGAAAACACAGTTCAGGTCTTTAGGGGGTACTGGGCCAAGGTTACCCAGGTCAGAGCATAATGCGTCACTTTCTAATGGCAACAGAAAGCCAGGAAAACCGTTTTCTATTTGGAACCTAATCAGAAACCTGAGGCAGAGCTCACTAAACCTAATGGCAACACATTTCTTCCAGATCAAACTCAGTACTTGCAAGACCAAGCTTAGGTGTTTAGGCTTGGTGAGGCGGGGGCAGGGGGGAGAAGCCTGGATGATATAAGCTGGAAGACTGATTTGTTTATTTTTTATGCATTTCTTTTTATTTCTAAAATGAATTAAATTTCAGCCTAGTAACAAAATAAAAATAAAATAAATTCACACTCAGATAGCATTGTGTTCTGCCAAATTAACTCGACTGTTTCAAAATAGTTAATTGCTATTACTGGTGAGATTGTGGGGAAAATGGCATGCTCCTTCATTGCCACTGCAGCAGCAATTGGGACAGACGTATATGGTTTTATATCCACTTCTAGAAATTTATCCTATGGAAGTAATTCAAATTGAAGCATAAAGCTATAAGCATTAAAATATTTATCGCTATATTACCTATGAATGTGTAATTTAAATGGACTTGTGAATCCAATGTCAGGGGAATAGTTAAATCAATTTGGT
>NW_012146190.1:3066864-3070328 GCF_000956105.1 Propithecus coquereli | reverse complement strand
GAATGTAAATTGGTACAACGCACATGGAGGGCATTTTGGCAATAACCATAAAAATTACAAATGCATATACCCTTTCAGTCAGCAATTTCATTTATGGGGATTTATTCTACACGGAAACTTGTACCCTTGTGAAATGATGTATACACGAGGTTATTCACTGTGGCATTTCTTATAGCAGAAAATACGGGGGAAAAACAAACAAATGTCCATCAGTGCTCTACAGCTTGGTGAAAAAGAATGAGGACACTCTCTATTAAAATAATGAGGAAAGATTTCTAATATCTATTATCAAGAAGAAAAATAAGCAGGTAAAGCCACAAGTATGGTACCCTTTGTATAAAAGGGGGTGAGAATAAGAAAATATATTTGAATTTGCTTACTTTCACATTAAAAACACTGGAAAATACTTATGAACCTAATAAAAACTTGTTACTTGGGGTGGCAGAGGCTGGGGCAGAATTGAATGAAGGACAGGGTGGGAAGAAGAACAATGTAACTGAATTAGTATTTAAAAGAATTCTTAGTTGACGCTATTCAGAAAACAAACTATATGTTTGGAAACAGAATTTATTTTCAAGTGATCTAAGTTTCCAATTTCTAAGCCATTATTCATTTGTTAGGCAGGGATCAAATCTGCAGGTGGCAGATAGAGGCCAGGAGGGTGGTTCTTAGGGGCAGAGAAGCCAGGGACCAATCAGGGGAAGGGACAGCAGGGAAACAAAACACCTGATAATCATGTATACCAATCACCTGGTAACATCCCACACCTCCTGTAAGCCCGCCCCCAACCAGACCAATAAAAGGAAACCACCTGGGAGTCCATAACATCTTTCTCTATTCATGGAGACTGACTGTTCATCTCTGGAACATACTCTGCTTTGTATAGCTCCCTGCAATGAAAGCTGTTTGTGTGGAATTGCTTTCTTTCTGTGGTCACTGGGTCGCACCGGCCCTGCTTGTGAATTTTCCAAGCAGGGAGCCAAAGAACCAGGACAACAGTGCACCAAGATGCCAGACCTGATACTGTCCTGGATCATTTTTATGAGTTCAAGGGTTCATTCTGTCCCAGGTTTTTCAGAGAGCCTTTGTCTCAATGGTTCTCATTGCAAAAGAAGCCACAAAGTTTATGGAGTTACTCCCTATAGCCCCAAAACCTAAGGATTCTGCCAGTCCTCCTGCTGGCAATCTTCCCAGCACAGCCTTCTCCCAGGCCGCTTGCCAGCCTCCAGCTCCCTGGACATTTCACTCCCAGCACTGAGCTCAGAAAGCTACTTGAGCACCACCTTCTAAAGACACGCACATCCAACACTGGTGGGGCCTTGCCTGCAGGAGCTGAGAGTCACCTTAGGGGGAATTATCAGGAACATCTCAGCCAAAGGACAGACATACACTCTTCATAGCCATCTGAGTTTACGGGCCAGAGCAGCAAGGATCTAGGGGAGATTGAGTGAGGTCACCCAGGAAGCTTCCATGTGAGAGGCCAAGCAAAGTCTCAGCTAAGAAAGGACATGGGTAGGGTCTCAGGCACAGCCTGGGGAAGGGCCCCAAAGATACCACAACAGAGGGCTCCAAATGTTACCTAACGAGGGGTCTGGGGATTGTCCCTGAGAAGGAGATGAAAAGTGACTGGATGAGTCACTCAAGGAAAGACACAGGGAGTGAATTACCAGGGGCAAAGGGAGCACCTAGACCAGGAGCATCTAGAGAATGTTCAGGGGCTCCATGGAGGGTAAAGGCTGGCGGATCCATCAGGGTGGGTCCCTGGGGTGAGCCTTGTCAGTGGCTTGCTGCCTGCTCTACCTTGGCCTCCAGGGAGTTCTAGCAGGAACCTCAGGCTGCCACCTTTATCTTTGGGGATGTGTGTTTCGTTGTCAACCAGAAAGTCCTCCTCTAATCCCTCCTGAAAACACTTTTCTCAAAGAATTGTTTCCATCCAGTTTGAGCAACTCTGCTTATTCTCCCAGGAGAATCCCATGAGGAGGATACTTCTGCCTTTTGTAATCAGTGAGATCTACCCATCTCAATTACATTTGTTTCTTCTAACAGGGGAGTGATGTCTTTAGTCTGTGTTGATTTGGGTTCAGGTTAGGGTGATTCCTGGGTCTTGGGTTTTAAGAAGGAATGAATCTTCTTCGGCCTTATCCAAGTGCCTGCTCTGGTTTCTGAAGGGAAGCTGGGTACAAGGAAGGAGGTCGAGAGGGGCTTTTGCATACCCACCACCAGGAATTCCTTTCTTTCTACCTGCTAACACGAACTCTGAGAACTTTCCTCTAGAAATTCCAACAGCTCTGGAAGCCTGAGCCAAAATAAGCCTCTTACTTTTTCTTGCAGCCACATGGACAGATTTGGGTTTCTTTAGGAAGGCCAACGAGCCTTTGGGGGTTGTAGTAGCCACCTTCATCCTGCCCCTGAGCACCAGTGTCTTAGTTTGGGCTACTATAACAAATTGCCATAGACTGAGTGGGTTGAACAACAAAAATTTATTTCTCATGGTTATGGAGGCTGGAAAGTCCAAGATCAAGTTGCTAGCCAATTCAGTTACTAATGAGGGCCCCCTTCCTTGTGCACAGATTGATGCCTCCTTGCTCTATCCTCACATGGAGAAAAGAGAGATTATGTCTCTCATGTCTCTTCTTATAAGGGCACTAAACCCATTCATGAGGGCTCCACCCTCATGACCTAATTACCTCCCCAAGGCCTCATCCCCTAACACTATCACATTGAGGATTAGGGCTTCAACAGATGAATTTTGGGGAACACAAACACTCAATCCACAGCAATAAGAATCTGTTCCTTCCTTCTAATGGAGGGGCTTGGGATCGTGCTGATTGTCAGGAAGTTTAGGGGGCTTGGCTGTTCTTCAGTGTGGGATGGGGTTTAGGCTGAAAGTGATAGGAGGTAGTTGTTTTTCTCTGTAGACATTTCTTATCTACCTAAAGCTGCTTTAGGGAATTTACATTTGTCACAGGATAAGTTATTAAGCTGTTAATTGCTTTCCCTACTCCCTGCAGAGGGGACTCCAGATGGATGAAAAGCTATTCTCCTTTCAACTTCAAGAAAGTTCTGGGTTTCTGGTTTCAGGGCACGTTCATGGCTTTCATTTCTCCTGGCTCTAAAAAAGTCATTAGGCACTTCTTACACATCCCTATTCACACTCTCTTGCGGGAGAGGAATTGGCTGGGTATTCTGAGAAGTGTGGTGGAGGTTTGCTGGGTAGAAAGAGGGGGTAATTCCCAAGGGTAGCAGGGTCCCCAGGGGCTCCAGGAGGGATGTAGAGATGAGTTCCACAGGTGGGAGGGGCCTACGGAGGCCACAAAACTTCTGATAAGGTGAGCAGATGTTTTTGCTTGATTAACTGAGCTGGGCAGTATCATTTCTATGGCCAAATGAAGTGCACTCAGAGAGTTAACTGTGCTGCATTTCTTGTGCAGCAGGTAAATGCATCCAATAGACTTCTGAGAGGT
>NW_012146190.1:3065423-3066814 GCF_000956105.1 Propithecus coquereli | reverse complement strand
GAAGTAATTCAAATTGAAGCATAAAGCTATAAGCATTAAAATATTTATCGCTATATGACCTATGAATGTGGAATTTAAATGAACTTGTGAATCCAATGATAGGGGAATAGTTAAATCAATTTGGTAGATTAACTGCATAGAATATTATAAAGTCATTAAAAATAATTGTAAATGCTATGTAACAGCATGGAAAACATTTACAATACACTGTTAATTAAAAAAGCATAATATAAAGTTCCTATGATGCTATAATTACAACAACATAAAATACTTATGGTCAAAGGCTGAAAGAGGACACAAAGAAGTGAAAAAAATATTTTAAGGTGGTAGGATTAAGTTAGTGCCTTTAAAATTTGGGGGGTTGGGAGAGGAGATTTGAGTCAGCTCAACGAATCTTGAATGAAATCAAGCGGTTATTTAACCTAAAGAAATATGCTGTCTCTCTTACTTTTTAAGTTTCCAGCTTTTGGAGCTAGACTTACCTGCATTTAACCAGGCTCTATATGTCTAGCTAGGAAATATTAGGATAGTCATTTAACCTATGGGGGCCTCAGTTTCCCATCTTAAATTGGAGGAGGCAACCATACCTATCTCATAAAATTACTGTGAGGATTAATAATTTTATACAGAGTCTGATACTTAGTAACTACTTAATATTAGATTAGCTATCATAATAATTTTAATAGAGCTTGAATTTTGGGGGGGAAATTGGGGCTAAGGTTATTGTAGATACCTGCTTAATTTAATTTTACATTACAAAAGCTCCTTAATTTAGGGTGGTAGGATGCAGTAGAGAGTAGATGGTAATTAAATGGAAGTGTCATTTGTAAAATGTCAGCAGTTTCCTACACATTTGTAAACCAAAGTTAACGCTGATGGACCAAAATAGTTAAGAAAACTTTTCGCAAGGCTAATTTAACCAAAAGCACGATCTCTGACAAGATAAACAAAAACGGAAATCACTTTATACTCCATGTGGGAGTTGCTGAATAAAATTACAGATGCAAATTATGCTCACAGTCTGAAAATGCACCAATCCATTCTAGTTTGTTTTTTTACACTGCCTCTCTTTCCTCAAATCACTGTCATGTGTGGCTTTTTATGATGACATTGATTAACCTCACCTGAAAGTGTGTGGCTCTGTTGATGGACACAGATTCACACCAGACATCTGTGGTCAAAGCAACTTGACAGTGTCATCGCAGAATTGAGTACCGGGGATGGTTCTTTCTCAGTAATTTATAACCTGATGCTTTCCGAGAGTTCCCACCACCAGATGGGTGGCTTATTTCTATCGGAATTTGTAGGACACAATGCTTAGGTCTGCCGATGATTTGGATACATCATGCCATTCATCCCTCTGTCTCCAAAGAGTGGGCTTCAGACAATTA
>NW_012146190.1:3050366-3052009 GCF_000956105.1 Propithecus coquereli | reverse complement strand
TAATGTTAATGAGAAAAAACAATCCATTCCTGGCTAGGGCCACTGTCAGTGTGGAGTCTACGCATTCTCCCTGTATCTGTGTGGGTTTTCTCCAGGTACCCCAGTTTCCTCCCACATCCCTAAGATGTGCGTGGCAGGTGAATTAGCATGTCTGCATAGTCCCAGTGTGAGTGATTGTGGGTATGTGTGAGTGTGCCCTGCACGATGGGATGGGATGGTGTCCTGGCCAGGGTGGATCCTGCCTTGTGCCTTGAGCTGCCAGGATGGGCTCTGGCCACCTGCAACCCTGACCTGGAATAAATGAGTTGGAAAATGAATGGATGAATGAATACAAATTATTGCCAAATAAAAATTCATCAAGTATCCAATAATCATACAAATGCACAACAATAAACCATGTGTACGAAAGCACTCCATGATTTGTTTCTTAGGTTGGTTTTACTTTTCAGAGTCATTTTTACCTGCAAGGCCTCTTGGATGGTTTTTGCTGTGTTTGTCATCGTTTGCTTTTGAACTGCTTGGTGGTAGAAGGTGATCCTGACAATTCTCACTTTGCAAACATTTATTCCTTAATTTAACCCACCAGCACCACAACTGCCGTTACTCACTGATTCACCAAAAATTGGCTGAACAACTACCGTACTTGTTTTTATCAGTCTTTCTTAAATGTATGTATAATTAACATTTATTTCAATGTATAATATTAGAAGTGTTTTGGGTTTTTGTTTAGAAGTTTGGTGATGTTTTTGTGACCAGAAATACGCCATAACCACTTAACTCTTGTTTTTATCAATTAGCCTATGGTAAAATTAGTTCTCTTATATATCATTTCCCTTAAAGTCACAGTTTTCAAGAATCTACCAGTGATGTTAAGGGAGGACTTACTGTATAGTGCCTAGAATAGTGCCTGGCACCTGGAGAGTTCTTTATCTGTTTTCTATTATTATCTTTTCACCTGTACATAAACTCTAATCTTAAATGTCTTTTTGGATATATTCTTACTTCCAATCAACTTTTTCCTATTTTTAGGGATTGATCTGTAAGCAAAAATGTAATTGTTAACTTGCTGTTACCCTAAGTGCTTAACATTTACCATTCTATTTATTATATAGCAGCCACTGCAAAACTTTTGATTATAACTTATCATTTCAATGATCACTTTTACATTTTAGTGAGAAAAGTCACAAAGGTAGTATTATCAATTGGAAAAATTGAAAGAAAGGGGCAGGAGAAGATAATATTGGGCAGATCAGTTATATGTAAAAAGTAAGTTAAAGTAATTTTCCCACCATCTCATGGAAATTAAATTACCAATTGTCCCTATTTGACAGAGACAGAAAGGTTTTCTGGGACACAAGACTTTCAGTGCTATCACCAGCAAAGTCCTGGGTACATAGGAATGAATCAGTCAGCCTATACGAAGAGTTAAATGGGACATTAAATCAAGATGGCAGGAGGATCCCTCCTCTCACCTAAATCCTATCAAATGACAAAAAGTTTATTTTTAAATGACAGAATGAATTGGTAACTGTTCAGGAAAACAAAAGAAAAAGATGAAGAAGGAACTCATGAAGGATAGCCATGGTCAGATATAAAGATAACAAAGCTTAGAATGCTTTAAAAAAGCTTAGAGGGGAAAAACA
>NW_012146190.1:3049066-3050316 GCF_000956105.1 Propithecus coquereli | reverse complement strand
GGGTTGTCATACCTTTCTTTTTCCTTCTCTGTCATCATTTTCAGCACAAATAGTTGGCTAATAGGGGAAGGTAATATGAATAAAAAGGACATGAGGCTTATATTTGTTTTCTACGGATGCTATAACAAATTACTCCAAACTTATTGGCTTAAAAGAACACAAATTTATTATCTTACAGTTCTAGAGATCAAAAGTCTGAAATGGGTCTCAATAGCCAAATTCAAAGTGTCAGCAGGTCTGCATTCCATCTGGAGTCTCTAGAGAACAATCCATTGGTTTTCCTTTTCCAGCTTTTAGAGGCTACCCTCATTCCTTGGCTCATGGCTCCTTCCTCCATCTCCAAAGTCAGCAAGGTCAGGCCAACTTCTTCTCAGGCTGCCGTCCATCCAGTTCTTTCTCTTCTGCTTTCATTCATAAGGACCATTGTGATTACATTGGATATAGTCAGATAAACCAGGATAATCTCCTCATCTCAAGGTCAGCTGACTAGCACCTTTAATTCTATCTGTAACCTTAATTCCCCTTTGCCATATGACTTCACATATTCAAGTTTCCAAGTATTAGGACATGGGCGTCTTTGGTAGGGGGAGGTCATCATTCTGCCTTGCACAGGATTCCTTGCTGGTTCTTGTATCTTAGAATGTCATTGACTTCTTTCTATGGTCAAAGCAACTTCTGGTTCCAATGGAAAGCAGAGCATGGCCTTTTGAGTGTGTCAGTGTCCCCACTCACTCAGTAAAAAGTAATACGCTTACTTTGTGCTCACTTTTAGGCTCACTAAACTCCCATGCATTGGGGATCTGTCGGAATTCCATACTCGTGAGGCATTGGAGAGACTGTATGAGAATGAGGTGACTAGGAATTGTGGAACTATGTGCTACATGCATTTTCTCTGCTCAAGGGTGTGCTCCATTGTCCCAGCAGACCTCACTCACAGAACACAAATTCAAGGATGAAATGATTTAGAATTTCAAGAAAGTAATAGCGAAACTTCAAACCAAGTTGAGGGTGCTGCTGAGTACACGGCCCCATGATACTGTACAGATCAGCCCTCCATAAAGCCAGCCCTGCCCTCACAACCTCTAGCAGCCTTACTGGCAAAGCAAAGGCAACTTTCAAAAGTTGACATTAAAAAAGTGTAGGACTTAAGTATGTCAACAGCAGAAACAGAATTGTGATTTTCCACAGATTTCTGAATTATTAATTTTCACTCACCAACAAAAACATGCACATATCCTTTCTTACTTGCT
>NW_012146190.1:3036452-3038141 GCF_000956105.1 Propithecus coquereli | reverse complement strand
ACACTATAAGAAAAGTCAAAATGAAAATGACAAATTTAGAAAAAAATATTTGAAACATAGATCCTAAAGAGATGATACCCCTAATATACAAAAATCAAGGGTAAAGAAACCAAAACTCATGTAAATATGGACAAAAGAATGTTCAGACAATAAAATGGCTTTTAAACGTAAGAAAAGATATTCAGTTTCACTCATAAAAGAGATATTCATATTCAAACTATACTCAGATACCATTTCTCACCCAAGAGATTGGCAAAAATTAGAAATACTGGCAATGTATTCTATTGGAAAGGCTGTGGGTAAACAAGAACTTTCATAAATTAATTGTTGGTAGAAATGAAAAATGGCACAGTTCCTATGGAGAGAATTTAATAATATCTACAAAACTACATGCACATTTATCTTTTGACCCAGCAACACTACTTCTTGGAATTTACTCCGAAGATACACTTAAAACAATGTGAAAATATACATGCACATGGTTATTCATTGCAGAATTATTTGTAATTGCAAAATATTGGAAAGTAGCTAAATACCCAAATAGGAGATGGGTTGAAACTATGGTATGTATGCACACTGATACACTCTACAGCTATAAAAAAGAATGAGAAAAATCTCTACAAATTGATACTGAGTGTTTTCCAGGTTATATTGTTAACTGAAGAAAGCAAAGTGGGGGAAAAATGTAAAGGAGGGGAAATAAGAAAAAAGTACAAATTTGCTTAGTTTTTGCAGAAAGCAGAATAAGAAGATTAAACAAAAATAAATGAAATTGGCTACCTATAGGAACGGTTGTTATGAGTTGAGTTGTGTTTTCCCAAAATTCACAAGTTGAAGTTCTAACCCCCAGTACCTAAGAATGTGACCTTATTTGGAGATAGGATCTTTAAAGAGTTAATCAAGTTAAGCTGAGGTCATTAGGATGAGCCCTACTTCAATATGACTGTATCCTCATAAAAAGGGTTATTTGGACACAGAGACATACAGGGAGAAGAAGGCCATCTACAAGCCAACCCGACAAACACCTTGATTTTGTACTTCCAGCCTCCAGAACTGTGAGACAATAAATTTCTGTTGTTTAAGCCACTCAGTTTTGGGCACTTTATTACAGCAGCCCTAGAGCAAACTATTTAATAAAACAACAGTGGTGGTGATGTTAGGCAGGGAAAGGGAGTGTTTTGGGTTATCTATTACATCCACTACATCCCAAAATTAGTGGAGTAGAGTATTGCAGCAACTATTTGATTTGAAGGGTCAAGAATTCCAGCAGCGCACAGTGGGCAGCAGCTCATCTCTGCTCCATAGTATCTGAGGCCTCCAATGGGGTGGCTTGAGTGGCTGGAGGGCTGGGACAACTTAGCTGAGGCAGTGTGCCTGCGAGCTCTTTAAGTGGCATCTGCTGGAGCAGGTGTGTCCAAGATGGCTTCTTCTCTCACATGTCTGGTACCTGGAAATGGATGGCTGGAATACTCATAGCTGGGAAATTGGCAGCATTGTTTTTTCTTTGTACAGTTAGTTTGGGCTTCCTTACAACATGGAGGTCTCAAGGCAGTTGAGCTTAATTACATGTGGCTTCTTCCAGAATGTGCCTTCTAAGAGGCAGGAAATGGAGGACCAAAACTGGCACAACATCACTTCTACCACATTATGTTGGTCAAAACAGTCACAGGGCCCACCTAGATTCCAGGG
>NW_012146190.1:3028864-3035828 GCF_000956105.1 Propithecus coquereli | reverse complement strand
ATTGTATATCTACTGTGTAGGAAGAAAAAACATTGAAAATAAATCTTGAACTCATTTACAGAAGATTTGTTTTTTGTGGTGATATTGGTGTAGAAATTCTGAAACTTATTTATGTGTATTGTGGAATTGAGCAACTGAACAAATGATTGAGTAAGTGTTAATGATGTTGAAAGTGGCAGTTCATCACTACAGAAAAAGGAGGCTATGAAATGGAAAAGAAGAAGGCAAGGAAGAGGCCGGTGGGGTTGGACTGAAGTTGTAGGTATCCATGTGAATCTACATCTCTATCTATCTACATTTGTATCTACATCTGTATCTAATCTATATATTCTAACTCTGTCTGCTGAAAAAACCTGGAATCAATGACCCTAGACACCTCAGTATCAATAAGCCTATTTAGTGCCCACATATTAGTTCCTAACTGCCGTTCTCTGTTAGAGGAAACAGGAGCTTCTTAGAGAAATGGCAAATTCCAGAACTAAATTAGGGAAGTAAAAAGCTGAGCCTGAAACATCTTGTGCCAGAAAGTAAGGAAGTACTCAAATAAAAAACAAATAAATAAATAATTGGGTGTGTCAAAAGGACACAGGACAGTACTTTTCAAAACTGTCAAATTTATCAAAAACGAGGAGAGTCTGAGAAACTGTCACAGAGCAGAAGAGGCTGAGCAGACATGACAGCTAAATGTAATGTGGTATCCTTAACGGGATTGTGGGAGAGGGAAAGGACATTAGGGAAAAAACTAGTAAAATTTGGATATAGTGTGGCATTTAGTTAATAGTAATGTACCAATGTTTGTTCCTTAGTTGTTACAAATGAAGTAATATAAGATGTTATAATAGGGGAAAATGGGTGTGGGGTTTGCGGGAATTCTGTGTTGCCTTTGCCACTTTTCTGAAAAATTATTCTGAAATTGAAAGTTTTTTAAAAAAATACATTTCAAAAACACAAAAGCAGAAGCACAGAGCGGACTTAAAAAGACTCTGACTCACCAAATCTAGAACAATTGAATAGTAACGGATTATAACCCAATGAATAAAGTATGGATCCATGAGTTTGTATTGATAATAAATTAGCATTCTTAGTGGCAAAGGAATGCCCCCTGGCAGGTGTGGAGGGGTGTGACTTGGAAAATCACTATTTGTAACCATCAGAGTTATGACTGGTTCAGGCAAGAATCCTCAATGGGCGCTAAATCCATTGGGGGTGGAGTTCATGATATTTTCATGGTCTTAATTGTCTCCCCAAAGATTGATTATTATTTGCAAGTGTGGAAAAATGTCAGTTTTACAATGTAAAAAGCAAGAAATATCTTAGTTGGGTGATCAAAATTAGCATCTCTGATGAGGGATAGATGGACATACTATGCAACCAGATATGATAACTTTCGTAGTACTCAAACCAGAGGTACAGACTTAAATTTAATCATGAGGAAATATAAACAAACAAACAACAGAAAAACACAAACTGAGAAACATTCTATAAAATAACTGGCCAAGGCTAAAGAATTGTTTCTGATAAAGCAGATGAAAGAGACTCAGCCATTGAGCACAGTGCTAGATCCTGGGCTGAAAGAACCAAGATGCTATGAAGACATTATTGTGACAATCGATAAAAATGGGAATCTGGACTGTAGATTAGATAGAAATATTGTATCAGTATCAAATTTCCTGAATATGATAACTATATTGTGGATATGCAAGACAATAACCTTATTTTTTAGGAAAAAGACATTGAAGAATTATTAAAGGTTAAAAAAATATTAGGTATGCAACCCACTTTCAAAAGGTTTGGAAAAAATAATATGAGAGAGTGAAAGAGAGAAAAATTTATAAAGCAAACTTGTCACAGTAGGTGAACCTGGATAAAGGGTTTTTCGGAGTCCTATGTATTATTATTCTTGTAATGTTTCTTTAGATTTGAAATAACTGTATTTTAAAGTGGAAAGGTAAATAATATTTTTTAAAAAGATGTGTATGAATATACCTAGCACAAAGTAAGAATTAGGCAAATGTTAGGTTTTTTGTTTCTTGTCTGATTGATTTGATTAATTGAAAGTCATTGTAAAACATGATTATATTGGAGAAAAAACTGTCAAAATTTTCCACCTTTAGAAGGTAAGTAAAGCAAACACCTGATATCCTAGTTTCTCCCCAAAGAACGGAATATAAATATTTGAGGATTTGGAGCATAAACTGTGCTTATATTGGCCTCTTTACTTGGTAGCTACCAGCTCAAAAATATCTGGAAGGAGATATAACAAGGAAGCTTGTGGTTTCTTAAATAAATGAACTGAATAAATGGATTACTCAAAATGCATAGATTTGTGGGTCAATGGAATTAAATATTGTTTTAGAAGAACATATGACATTAATCCAAAAGAATACTCAATCTGCATTAGTACTCAGCTTCCCTTTCATATGCTGAGAGATACCAAGAAAAGACTGTTACTAAACGGATTAGGGAAACTTCCTATCCCTGCAGAAATCTGTGGGAGTTTTACAACATTGTTCCCTTTAAGTATACCCATTTATTTGAACTCAGATTAGAAGATATAGCACAAATCCACGTCCATTTGACAAGTGGGACAGGATTTGCAATGCAAACTTAACCAGAGAAAAATCTCAGCTGAGACAAAAGTTTACAACTGGGTTGATATGAATCATATATTCCTGTGTGAGCCTTTAATAATCCCTCCACACCGAATTATTCTTCCAGAACATCCTTAAGTGAAAAATCAGCTTAATTTTTTGTTGTTTTTCTTTTTCGTTCCCGTACAAATTAATGGGAATCCCCCTTAGCTAATGCATTACAACTATTCCATGATTGAGAAAATGCACAAAATCTTGATTTTTTTCCCCATAAACATTAATTGGGTGAAAAAATGCTAGGCTCTCAGTCTTCCTTGCCACATCCATGATCACTATTTTTAAGTTTGGAGTCTCTTTGAAAGATATAGCCCTGGAATTCTATTTCAGGATTTTTAACTTTTGCATATACGGTGTCAGTTGTAAACACCCCCTAACAACCACACTTAGCATGGTTAAATATCATTTTTGCACAGCTTTATTTTACACAAACAGAGTACATTCAAGTAGGACCTACATCTCCTCTGATACAAAACTACTCCAAACCATCATCTTCTTGCACTTGGGTTAATACAGTAGCCGCTGTACTGGTCTCTTTGTTTCCATACCTTTCCACCTATAGTCCATGACCCATAGAGCAGCTAGGGTGATTGTTTTGAAATACAACTCACTTTTGTGCATAGAACCCTCTGGTGGCTTCTTATTGAAATAAAATCCAAACTTGTGATCTTTTTTCAAAGACCTAAAAACCCTGGTCCCTCACTGCCTCTCCAACTTTTCCTAAAATTTCCTCCCTCTTTCACAATTATCTAGCCGTACTATCCTTTCTTCAAACATGCCGCACTTATTCTGACCCAGGGCCTTTGCACTAGCCACTCCTCCTACCTGGAACGCTGGCTGCTGTGCTTTGAATGGCTGCCTCTTGCCCATCATTTAGCTCCCACATTGAGTATCATACCCTCAGAGAGGCTTTCCCTGAACACATCACGTAAAGGAGACCCTCATCTAGTCAAGCTTTTCCTGATGCTCCCAGTTTTGTTTACTTCAAATTCATCATTACCTAAAATTATGTATTTGTTTACTTGTTTATTAATTTTCTTTCCTTCATTCATTAGCATGTCAGCTCCATGAGAGCAGGAATCTCATATAAATGGTTAACATCATATTCCCAGTATTTAGAATTGTAAGCACTCAATAAATACTTGCTGAACTAATGTCCATTGTAGGATTAGGATTTACTCAAAATTTTCTGGTTTCTGAACACCAAGAAATACACACACACACACACACACACACACACACACACACAGATACACTCACACTTAAAACTAATAAACGAATTCAGCAAAGTTGTAATATACAAAATCCACGTGTAAAAATCAGCTGTATTTCTATACACTCACAATAAACAGTGTAAAAAAATATATCAAGAAAATAATTCCTTATATATAATAGCCTAAAAAAACCAAAATATTTGGTAATAAACTTAAACAAGGAGGTTAGAAAATTAAAAAGATACAAATAAATGGAAAAACATCCCATGTTCATGCATTGGAAGACTAACAATGTTAAAATGTCCATACTACCAAAATGATCTGCAGATTGAACGTAATCCCTACCAAAATCCCAAGGGAATTTTTTTGCAAAAATTAAAAAAAAAAAAAGAAACATCTTAAAATTCAGGGACCAAAAACAATCTTGAAAAAGAAGAACAAAGTTGGAGGCCTCACATTTCCTGATTTCAAAACATATAACAAAGCTCCAGTAATCAAAATAGTATGGTACTGGCATAAAGAGACCAAGGACATCGAATGGAGACTATGGAACAGAAAGAAAGCCCAGCAATAAGCCCTCAAGTATATGGTCAAATAATCTTTAATGAGGACACTAGGACAACACAATGGGGAAAAGACAGTCTCTTCAATAAATGATACTGGGAAAACTGGATATCCACATGCAAAAGAATAATTTGGACCTTTGTCTTATACCATATATAAAAATTAATGCAAAATAGATTAAAAACCTAAACACAAGACTTAACACTATCATACTTCTAGAGGGAAAACATGGGGGGAAACTTCATGATATTGGATTTGGCAACAATTTCTTGGATATAACACCAGATACAGGCAACAAAAGCAAACATAGACAAATGGGACTATGACAGACTTTAAAACTTCTACCCATCCAAGGAAACAATAAACAGAGTGAAGAGGCAACCTACTGAATGGGATAAAATATTTGCAAATCATATATCTGATAAGGGATTAATATGCACAATGTATAAAAGAATCCCTACAACTCAATAGCAACCACAACAACAAAACCAAATAACTAAATAACTAAATAAAAAAACCAAATAATTTAAAAATGAGCAAAGGACTTGAACAGACATTTCTCCAAAGAAGATATACAAATGGCCAAAAAGCATACGAAAAGGTGCTTAACATCACTAATCATTGAAGACATGCACGTCAAAACCACAATAAGATATCATCTCACACCTGTTAGAATGGCTACTATCAAAATGACAAAAGATAACAAGTGTTGGCAAGGACGTGGAGAGAAGGAAATTACACTGTTGGTGAGTGTAAAGTGTAAAATAGTGCAGCTGCTATGGAAAATGGTATGGAGGTTCCTCGAAAAATTAAAAGTAGAATTAACCACATGATCCAGCAATCCCACTGCTGGGTATGTTTCCAAAAGAATTGAGAGCAGGAGCTCAAAGAGATATTTTCACACCCATCTTAGCAGCACTTTTCACAATAGTCAAGAGGTTGAAGCAACCTGAATGTTCATCAAGTGATAAATGAATAAGCGAATTGTGGTATATACATATAATGAAATATTATTGAGGCTTTAAAAGTAATGATATCCTGTTGCACACTGAAACAGGATGAACCTTGAGGAGATTATGCTAAGTGAGATAAGCCAGTCACAAAAAGACAAATATTACATGATTCCTCTTATATGAGGGATAGAATTCATAGAAGTAGAAAGTAAAATGGTGGTATCCAGGGGCTGGGGACAAGGGGAAATGAGGTTTTGTTTTTCAATAGAGTTTCAGTCTTGCAAGATGAAAAAATTCTAGAGATCTGTTGCACAACAATGTGAATATAATTAACAGTACTGTAATATACACCTAAAAATGGTTAAGATAGTAAATTTTACATCATGTGTTTTTTACCGCAATTAAATTTTTTTTTAAACTTTGGTTTCTGGAAACTTCTGTTCATCGAGCTAAGCTGGGTCCAGTCTTGCTGAGATATTTCTCTGCCATTTCTCAAAAGTTTGTATTTACTTTGGGTTCTGCCTTATTTCCTCCCTTCAATTTAATGAGGCATCTTTCAACTTCCTTGTTCTCAGAAGGTAGGTAGATTGGTTGGGTTGCCAGGATCTATTTCTTCCTTCAGCTCAAACTGGCAAAGCTATAGGTCTTCCCTTTGGTTCCATAGTTTCTTGAACATTTGAATTCTGTTTGATTTTTTTCTTTTGTTTCCTGTATGTTCATCGACATACTTGTTTCTTCTTTTTCTTTCACCCTCTTTTTAAAAGTGTACCTTACTTTACATGTAATTATATGATATTTTTATATTTAATTTAACCATATAGAAAAGAATATTATACCACTCTGGATGTGCTCTTCGTGTGAATTAAAGCTATGACACTGATAGCTATTACATTTAAGACCTATACTAACATACCGTATTATATATAGTCTACCAGATGACACTATTCCCATTATATTCTAGAAAATTGTGCCCCTTGAAATTATCCAACACGGTTTTTCTGTAGGATATCCTGGATTTAGCAGAACTGGTTATATTTTTATAGCAAGCAACAGGTAGCTATAAGACTTTCTTGAGCCAAGGAAAAACTGGTGAAATTGAGGTTTACCATATCAGGAAGGATTATATTCCATTGCATAGAACAGAAAGCATGAGGTAATGATGGTTTAGAGACCTATGGGTTTATTTTTCTCTTAAATAAAAGGAAACCTGAAAGTAGGTGCTTCAGGGCTATCATCATGGATCCAAGTTCCATTTGTCTTTCTGCTCTACCATCCTCAGCACCGGCATCTATCCTAAAGGTTACCTCATGTTTCAAGATAGCTGCTGAAATTCCAGCTATCATGACTACATTCCAGGCAACTAACAGGAAGAAAAGGGTAAGAATGAAAGGACATGAGCAGTTGAAGACATTTTCCAGCTTATATTTCATTGGTCCAGGTGAGGAAATATCATTGTTGTTGTTTTCCCCAGCTAGGCACATTACGCAGAAAGAAGGGGGAAATAGATCTTGGGTAAACTATTAACTACCTCTGTTCAGTTAGAAATGGTAAGTTTAGCTGAATAAATGACAAAATACATTTACTA
>NW_012146190.1:3025338-3026059 GCF_000956105.1 Propithecus coquereli | reverse complement strand
GAGCTATACTCCCCATAGCATGACTGTGTTTGGAGACAGGGCCTTTAAGGAGGTAACTAAGATTAAATGAGGTCATAAGGGTGGAGCCCTAATCCAATAGGACTGGTGTCCGTATAAGAAGAGAGCCCCCGCCCAGGGATGCATGTGCACAAATGAAAGACCATCTGAGGACACACGAAGAAGGAGGCCATCTGCAAGGCAAGGAGAGAGACCTCAGGAGAAACCAACCCTGCTGACACCTTCATTTTGGGCTTCCAACCTCCAGAACTGTGAGAAAATAAATTTCTGTTGTTTAAGCTACCCAGTCTGTGGTATTTTGTTATAGCAGCCTGAGGTGACTTATACGGATGGCAAAAAATGATGAACAATAACTAGGAGAGGTAAAAAAAAAAAAAATAATGGACTGAATGTGCTATAGTCAACAAGAATGGATGTAAACTGAAGGAGGATCTTGACCCTGCTCAGAAGAATGTGACATCTTATAGAAGATTGATCACAAAACCCAGGGGTCAGAAGGCTTTCCTTGTTCCTGTGTATATGACTGAAAAAAGCAGATAACTTCCTACTCCTAAACACATCCTGAGTCACAAGGACAGAATGTTACAGTGGAGACAAATCTCCTTTCACTGTGTTTTTCCTCTGATGAAACTCCTGCTGCAGTTTGTTAAGGCTTGGCAGTTGGTACTCTCAGAAATGGCCTGAAGCTTGTCAATTCATTTCT
>NW_012146190.1:3023224-3025288 GCF_000956105.1 Propithecus coquereli | reverse complement strand
TTAAAATGATCAAAGAGAACAACATTTTGTTTCTTTTCTGTGTTACAAAAGAAGAAAAAAATTTTTTGGTGTTTGTTTTAAATCTATGAGTTCTCGGTTGCACAACTGTCATATTACAGAAGTCAATAATGCATTTACCCCAAAAGTCTAATACCACCCTTGTATAGGAGAGAAAACTCCAATAATGTCCCTAATTGGAGTAAGCAAAAAATAAGCACACACCTTGGAACTTACACATCCAAATGAGAGTCATAGTTCAAAATAAACCTAGAAATCTGGACATTTTCTTCTAATGACTTAGTTTTTATTTTAATGATTTTTGCAACTCTCTTCTTCCAGAAATGGGGCTTGGCACAGGGAGAGAAGGCAAGGCAGGACACTGTCTCAGTAGATGGTTTATGAGCTTCCTGAGATGTTTTGCTGCACGAAGAACATTGTCCAACTTGGTCAATGAAGCGTCCATCAGAACTAGCTCCAAATGACTTTTCATTGTTTCCAGTAAGGATTTGCTACCATTGAGGTCCCTGGCATAAGCAAGTTAGAGCAATCAATTAACCTAATCAGGTGTGATTTCTTCAACCGAAAGATAGTGTCTAGGTTCCCTTTCAGAATGATGTTTAGTGATTCTATAATCCCTTTTGCTAACCCTAAACTTTTGGTCCTACACCTAGAAAATTTAGAATTTATTATGTAAAAATCTTAATTTCGTTTATTTCAATTAAAATATAGATTATCAAAATTCCACATTAACATATAAACACATATGTATATATAATGTGTGTGTGTATATAAAATAAAGGAATACGCACTTATCTTCAAAATATATGGGAAATAGAAAAGACCTACCAATCAAAACTCAAGTTGATTCTGAGTTAATTTATGTTACTTCCCTGCTTGCTTCTCTGAAATCTAAACCTCTCAGGGGAAAGGGAGGTAGGGAAGGAAGTGAACATTTATTAAAAGACTACTAAGAGTCAGGCAATTTATAGCAACTTATGTTATAAATCATCACAGTCTAAAAGGCTTCTGAAGTCATAAAGCCCACTAGTTACTCCAAAACAAAACAAATATATTTTTTAAAATAACTTTTAGACACTACCTAGCTATTACCAACCTACTACACACTCTTCTCCAGTTAACATTCCCTGCTCATGCTTACTCTTAGTCTCAAGAATTCAATAGACGTAACTATTCACAGAGTTTTATGGATATCAAGTACTAGGAAATAGATTTCACTCTGCTATGTGATCCCAACTTGACTTGTCTGAAGATGTATAATGTACTCTGATACATGTGTTCTTTATAAATTCTAAGTCGTTGCATTCCAAATATTCTTCGCCCATTTCCACTGAATTACAAACTTCATAAGCACAGGTCTTTCAACTAACCAGGTTTGTAGTAAAGTGTGCTGCCTTGTTACCACAGCCCAAAGCTCTATATTTTGAACAAAAATCTTTGATACTTGGGATAAGCATTAAATTTATAGGAAAAGTTTCAGTTTTGAACCAAATCAGTGTTTCATTTCTCACTTGCTGGATTTTTCAAACTGTTTACCAATGAAAGGAACGCTGTGTGCACTGAACCATTCAATCCATTTTGGCCAGATGTACAATATTTTCATTTCTAACAAAAGTGCCTGTAAATCCCAAGGCCGTCTCATGCTGCTTTTTCTTTCATGTAAATAACCCCCGTGGACTGCTACTTAAAATGTTCAGCCGATAGATGAATTTCCTATATCCCCTCCAGTCCTTCTGAGGGTAATTTCTACAATCTAGCAAAACCGGCTAGCTGTAATCAGATTTCTGTGTTTAAAACAAAACAAAAGATATAAACAAGCTGATTTACACTGAAAACCGTGAAGCTCCTAGGGGATTATGGGCAGCTGAGCGGATGGCTCTAGGGGGAAACGGTTGTTGGCATAAAGTTGCACATATTTTTTATATCTCTGAATTCCTGTTGGTGATGGAGTAATATTGCCAGTAATATTGGGTTGCTATATAACTAACACCTGCAGATCAGAAGATGAAAGATGCCAATGAATCTAATAAGATATAATTAAGTAAT
>NW_012146190.1:3016199-3018760 GCF_000956105.1 Propithecus coquereli | reverse complement strand
GAAAAAAATTCACATAGAAGAAGTTAGATTTAGAAAAACAGATGATATGATCCTTATTGTTTACATGTTTCCTGGGTTGGTGCAATCTGCCCAGTTTGGAGAATGGGAAAATGGGAAACCTTAATCTTGCTTTGAGAATGTTCTGATGGGGTAAGTAAGATATGCTTAGATATCAGGTTTCAAATTTAATTCCTTGCTCCTTGTTTCAAATGTCTCCTATCTGAAACCTGAAAAAGCTCTTTCTAACCCAAATAAAAATGAAACAAAAGTTAAAGTAGCCAATACAGCCCTTGTCTGTGGTAAGAACTTCTGTGATTCTTGTGGTAATCTGATTGTGTGCACGCCTCCACTCTGCTAGCTCAGTGCAAAACAAGAATTCAGCACAGGAGGAAACTCTGCTTCTAGATCTGTCTTAATGATCGTGACTAGAGGGAGGCATTTATAGAGTCCACCGCTATCACTTCCCAATTTTACCTACTGCACACAACAGCTAGACCTGGTACAACCACACAAACACAATTTTACAGAAATAAAACTTAGTCACTGAGTGTCACCGGGTTAGGTAATATCATGATGGATGTGGCTAGATGGACATATACTAAAATCTCTAAATATATGGATACGCAATCCTATCACTAAAACACAATCTGGGGAAACAGGTAAATTAAAAAAAAAAGTTCTATGAGGGATGTTTGGGTAAGAGTTTCAGCTCCTCTGTTGATTGCAAGTAAGCCACAAGTAAAAGACAACTCAATTTAAATTGGCTTACATAGTAAAAAGAAGTTATTTGGCTTGCCTCGCTGATAATTTAAGAGCTAGATTGGTATAGCAGTTGGGGTACTTTGGGCTACACATAATGAAAATTCCAGTTCAGTTGACATGAGGAAAATGTCTCATATTATCTAACCCAAAATCTCAAAATAGGCTATCTCTAGGGTTGGTTAATTCAGTAGGTCAATTCCATCATCGAAAATAGTGTCCTTGTATCTTTCCACCATGTCTTCCTCATCATGTCAGCCTTCTTAGTTATCTTCGTCTGTGGTCCCCACATGGCAACACAATGTCCAGGAGTCACATGGAGATACAACAGGGTCCAGCCAATGAAGGAGATTTCAGAGCCCGTGCTGTGCTCCTTGGAAGAATGAAGAAACCTTTCCTAGAACTCCCCAGCAAACCTTCCCTCCTTTCTCATGGCCAACAGTGGGTAATATTCCCAACTCAAATCAATAATTTAGCTTGGGAGACCAAGAGAGGCCCTGAATATTCACAATTTATTCCTGAGCTGTAGATAGGTTTATTTTACTACAGGTGTGGACACCTAAGTAAACTGGGATTATTTTATCAAGAAAGGGTAAAATTGATATTTAATGGGCTGTTAGTAGTACCAGTTTCCTTGTGACTTGCTGCCCTACTTTCCAAGCTGTAGGCTTATTTTCTAAGGTTTTCCTTGTGTTCCTCAGTGCCAGATCTCCTAGGGCTATAAGCTTTCTCATCCCTATCCAATGATAAGAAAAACTATCTCTCCCCATAGGTCTTTTGGAAGAATTATTTAATTTATTCATTCAACAAATACGTATTGAGCTCAATACACCCCAGATACTGTTCTGAGGAAACAGGCGAGAACAAAGAAAACAAAGCCCCTTCCCTTATATAACCAAATCTTACATTCTTATAAGAAAAATAGAAAATTAAAAATAAATATGCCATAAACATATCCATCACCTCCAAAAGTTTCCTCCACTCTCTTTATTATATATTTATTTACGTTTTTGTGATAAGAACACTTAAAATCAACCCTCTTAGCAATTTTTAGGTATATAATACAGTATCATTAACGATACAGTATCTGTCAACACTATGCTGTACAGTAGATCTCCAGAACTTATGTATCTTGCATAACTGAAACTTTGCACCCTTGATAAACACCTCCCCATTTCTCCCTCCCCCAGCCCCTGGCAACCACCATTCTCCTCTCTACTTCCCATGACTCTGACTATTTAGATTCCTCATATAAGTATCATGTAATATTAATCCTTCTGTGTCTGTGTTATTTCACTTAACATAATATCCTTCAGCTTCATCCATGTCATTGCAACTGGCAGAATTTTCTTCCTCTTTAAAGCTGAATACTATTCTATTGTATATACATGTCATATTTCTTTATTCATTCATCCATTGATGAACATTTAGGTTGTTTCCATCTCTTGGTTATTGCGAATGGTGCTGCTATGAACATGGGTGTGCAAATATCTCTTTGAGATCCTGTTTTCAATTTCTAGGATTGCTGAATCATATGATAATTCTATTTTTTAATTGTTTGAGGAACCTCCATACTGTTTTCCATAGTGGTTGTGCCAATTTATCTTTCTACCAACAGAGTACAAAGGGTTTTGTTTTCTCCACATCCTTGTCAACACTAGTTATCTTCTGGTTTTTTGGTAATAGCCACCCTAACAAGTATGAAGTGTTATCTTACAGTGGTTTTGATTTGTATTTCCCTAATGTTAGCGATATTGAGTGTTTTTTCACATACCTATTGGCCATTTGTATGTCATCTTTGG
>NW_012146190.1:3009775-3015269 GCF_000956105.1 Propithecus coquereli | reverse complement strand
GAATCCACGTGATATTGGAATTTCCAACAGTGAAAGCGACTAGCAAACAATATGGTCATATATTACCAGAACTTTGTCCTATTTGCCTGACCTGAGTATGGCACTTACAAACCCATTTTCCTTATGTAGGTTTTGTTAGCATGGCATGATCATGAGTTAATTAATTCCATCAAGAATACAGGGATATTCTCAGATTTTTTCTGATGAAAAAAATAAAATAGAATATTTTATGGGCCTAGGCTTGGAATAGGGCAAGATTTGGTCAACGGTACCCACACCACCATGTCCTAACTGTATGGTCTTAGACAGGTTATATAACCTATATAAGTCTCAATTCGTTCATTTGAAAAATAGGAATAATGTTGCCTACTTCCTAAGTTTGCTCTAAGTTAAATGAGTTGCTGTCTATTGAGTGCCTAGAGCAAAATAAGTGGTCTCCATTATTGGTAAATGAGGCCTCTTTTAATCCTGGGAATCTTTCACTCTGTACATCCAATTTTCTGGTTCTGCCATATTTGGAACTATGATAAATAAATAGATAAGATATGGGGGGAAATATGGCAAGTGGTAGTAAGTACTATGGAGAAAAATAAGGCATGGAAAGAGGGAAGGAAGTAAAGTGAAATTCAAGTACAAAGCGCAGTTTGTTTTCTCAAATGGGATTTTCAAGAAAGGCCTCTCTGATAATTTGATATTTGAAAATAGATCTGAAAAAAGTAAGAGTTCCTGAGGGTAGAAGAGAAAGAAAAAAGAAAGAGAGAAAGACAGAAAGAGAAATAAAGAAAGAAAAAGAAAGACTCTAAAGCAGCAAGTGGAAAGGTTCTGAGGCAAGAGCAGGCTGCTGTGTTCAGGGAACACCAGACAGGGCACATGACCCAAGAAGAGTGTCCAAGAGGGAGAATAATAGAAACTTAGGGTTTTCTTTAGAAAAAAATAACCAAAACCAAACATATTGGGAGGGATGATATTGGGCCCTATAGTCTATTTTAAAATTTTGGCTTTTATTTGAGTGAAATTGGAAGTTATTTGAAGGTTTTAAGTAGTTATGTCTGAGTACAATATTGAAAGGATCATTTTAGTTTCCATGTGGAGAATAGACCACAGGGAGGTGGAAGTATTAATAGAAGTAAGAGACCAACTCAGAGAATCTGCACATGAGAGGTGTGATGGTTTAGCTCAACATGGTCAAAGTCAGGATGATGAGAGGGCACAGATATTGTTGGTAAAACTGGCAGGATCTGGTAATGGATTGAATGTGGGATGCCAGAGGAAAAGAAAAGTTAATATTGACATGAAGGTTTTTGGCCTGAGCCATTGGAAGAACAGAGTTTCCATTTTCAGAGATGGGGAGAGTACAGGAAAAGCAGGTTTATGGGGCTTGTAGATATGTAATCCAGTGGTTTGTTTTGTAAATGTTTGAGATGCTTACAGATATCCAAGTAAGGATATCAAATGTAGAACCAGGAAAGATGTCTGGGCTTGAAACAGATTTGAGAATGCTCAGCAAATAGATGCTGTTGAAAGCCATGAAACTGCATGAGGTCACCCATGAGGGAAGTGTAGGTAGAAAAAAGAAGACACTGGGTGATGAACTCAGGAGCACTTTAATAGTTAGAGGTGAGATAAGTGAGAAGGAACCAGCAAAGAAGTTAAGAAAGAACATCTGATGAAGTATGAGGAGACCCCAAAGTGAGTGGTTTTCTAGGAGAAAAATGAAGTTCTTCAAGGAATAAGGAATGACAAATTATGTCAAATAAGAAAATGACTGAGAACTGACCACTGGATTTGGCAATGTGGAGAGGTTGAGAGGAAAGGCTAACTAGCATGGCTGGGAGGGCCAGTGGATACTGCAACCAGAGACAGAACTTTAGGAGTTTTGGTGAACAGGGAGCAAAAAAACAGGACAGTCCCTGGAAAGAAATGTAGATCAAGGAAAGTTTGTTTGTTTTCTTTTTAGATAGAAGACATTGCAGCATGTTTTCATACTGATGGGAATGGTTCAGGAAAGAGGGAAAACTTGACAACAAAGAGAGGAGAGAGAATTGCTGGAATGATGTCTGTGAGTAGGTAGGAAGGGCTAGGACCCAGTGGAGGAGCTGGACTTCCACAGCAGTGGATCCATAGCAATGAGAAGGAACAAAGACTACGTGGGCACAGATAGAGGTGAGTTGGTAGATGTGATGGTGGAACAGAGAGAGATCAAGAAAAGAAGGTTTTGGTGATTTGAGAAAAGAGGAAATGTGAAATATTAATCATCATCAAGGAGAGTGGAGGAGTTAATAGGGAAACACAGCAGACTGAGCAAATCCCTGAGGGTTAATGTGAGGTTATGGTCATGGATTTAAAATTATATCAATCAGCAATGTGTGTTTTTCTCCAGCTCTGCTCAGCTATCTTAGTGAAGCCATGAAGTAGACAAAGTTGGGTTTAATTCATATAGGAGCTTTGCTAGGTAAGTGCAAAGGAGGGAAAAGGGGCAAGGGAATTGAGAACCACACATGAGATGTAATTTTAGTGTTATAACATGAAATTGAAGATGGTTAAGGAGGAAAGTCATGACATGTGTGTACAATGGTGATGGTAAGGGACAATAATAAGGTGTATCTTCAATTCACATTCAACTTTGATCGGTGAATTTTGAAAATGAGTTTACAAAATGGATTAAGCTGGAACAATAGCAAAATTTACCATAGAACAGGATGATTGAAAGAGATTATGAAAGGGTTAGACTGATTGGTAAAGAAAAAGTCTGGATGAGAGTGGATGTCTCACTTAGAGTGAAGGAAAGGGAAAGATAAAGGAATTGAGAGTCCAGGAAATAAGATGGATCATCCATATAGTTTCTGAATTTGCCAATAATTAATTAGGCATAAAGTTGGAGAGAGTGACAGTAAACCAACTGCCAACATGTTCACGTCTTCCCGAAATGAGGGGAATGACTTTCAGAATGAATTTTTCCAATTAATTATTATTGACCAAATTAGGTGGCATGCCTTTGCTAAACCAATCATTATAGCAAAAATAATGAGCTCCACAATGGGCTTAATCTAACTATGACCTATTCCTAGAGTGGAAGGTTGAACAAATACAATACAAACAGCATGGCTAATAAAAGGAGAGGAACATTTCTCCAAAGGAAATTCAAAGTACTATTACTGTAAAGAATTAAGCTGTGAATTCATCTGGAACTGGGGTGGCTTGTTGTCAGAGATTTTTTATTATTGCTTCAATCTCACTACTTATTATTGGTCTGTTCAAGTTTTCTATTTTTTCCTGATTCAAACTTGGAAGGTCATGTGTTTCCAAAAATTTATTTATTTTCTCCAGATTTTCTAGTTTTTGTGCAGAGAGGTGTTCATAGAAATCTTAGATGATCTTTTTTATTTCTGTGGTATCAGTTGTAATGTCTCTTTTTTCATTTTTGATTGAGCTTATTGGAATCTTTCTATTCTTTTCTTGGTTAATCTAGCTAGTGGTCTGTCAATTTTGTTTATCTTTTCAGAGAACTAACTTTTCATTGATCCTTTGTACTTTTTTTTTTGTTTCAATTTCATTTAGTTCTATTTTAATCTTTGCTATTTCTTGTCTTCTGCTAGCCTTGGGTTTGGTTTGTTCTTGTTTGTCTCATTGCCCGCGCTGTGACATTACGCTGGTAATTTGTGATCTTTCTGTCTTTTTGATGCAGGCATTTAGTGCTAAGAACTTCCCTCTTAGCACTGCTTTTACTGTATCCCATAGATTTTGGCAGCTTGTGTCACCATTGTCTCTCAACTGAAGACATTTTTTGATTTCCATCTTGATTTCATCATTGACTCACAAATCATTCAGCAGCAGGTTGTTTAATTTCCATATATTTGTATTGCTTTGAGAGTTCCTCCTGGAACTGATCTCTATTTTTATTCCACTGTGTTTGAAAAGATACATAGTATGATTTCAATTTTTTTTAATTTTCCGAGTCTTATTTTGTGATCTAACATACGGTCTATCTTGGAAAATGTTCCGTGTGCTGATAAGAAGAATGTATATTCTGCCATTTTGAGTAGAATGTTCTGTCACTGTCTGTTAGGTCCATTTGTTCCAGAGTCTCCCAGTTAAGTCCAGTGTTTCTTTGTTGATTTTCTGCCTAAATGATATGTCTGGTTCTCTCAGTGTAGCCTTGAAGTCCCCCACTATTATTATGTTGCTGTTTATTTCATTTCTGAGGTCTGGTGGTGTTGGTTTTATGAATCTAGAAGTTCCGGTGTTAGGTGCATATATATTTAGAATTGTTATATATTCTTGTTGAATTGATCCCTTTATAATTATATATTGACAATCTTTGTCTTTTTTTTTAAACTGTTGTTGATTTAAAGTCTGTATCTAATATCAGAAGAGGTACTCCTACTCACTTTTGGTTTCCATTTGCATGAAATAATTTTTCCCACCCTTTACCTTGGGTCTATGCAGCTCATTACAAATTATATGCATTTCTTGGACACCGTATATTTGGAATGTGTGTAATTTGATCTATTCTGTCAATCCATATCTTTAAGTGAGGCATTTCAACCATTTACATTCAATGTTAGTATTGATAAATGAAATACTGTTCAAATCATCCTGATAATTGTTACCTAATTGCCTTGTATTCTCCCTTTTCTTACTGTTTTATAGATCTGTGAGATTACTTTCCAGTGTTTTTACACTGGTGAGTAGCAACCATTCTTTTTGGTGTTTAGACTACTTTTGAGCATTTCTTGTGCGGCAGGTCTAGGGGTGACAGACTCCTTTAGTGTTTGCTTGTCTGGGAAATATTTTATTTCTCTTTCATTTATGAAACTTAATTTTGTAGGATACAAAATTCTTGGCTACCATTATTCTGTTTATGAAGACTAAACATGGACACCTATTCCTTCTGACTTGTAAGGTTTCTGTCGAGAAGTCTACTGTTAGTCTGATGGGTTTTTCCTTTGTAAGTTATTGGATGCTTTTGTCTCATAGCTTGTAGGATTTTCTCCTTCACTTTGGCTTTGGCCAGACAGGTGACTATATGCCTGGATGATGTCCTGTTTGCATTGAATAAAGTCTGCATACTATTCTGGTTATTCTCTGTGGGGAAGACACATGCTACCTGTGTCTAGTCGACCATCTTGGTCTTGAGATTTCCTAACATTAGATTTAAGATGGATGTAGCATTAATTGTTACCTTGGACATCTTACCCAATGCATGCAAAAATGTAGTTCTTTTAAATACAATCATCAAGCAACATAAAATAAAACCACAAGCCATCTGGATGGATAATCATTTCTAGGTGGTGCACTCAGTGTACAATTCTTACCCTTCTAACTGCTTAGGCTGTTTTCAGAAAAAGATAGCAATGGAGGCTGCTTTTCTGCCAGTTTTTAGGACAACATTGACTATTTCACAAACAGTATCTGTGCAACAAGCCTACAGATCATCTGCCCTACTGATTATTTTGAAGTTTCCTAGTGTTGACATATTTTGAGCCTGACATTT
>NW_012146190.1:2999815-3009610 GCF_000956105.1 Propithecus coquereli | reverse complement strand
AATTGAAACTCTCAGGCGTTTTTCTAGAAGTTTTACTTGGTTTTTCCTCCAAATAGTGTGTTTTCTCACTTCTGTATGTTCTATTTCTGACCAGTATCTGACATGCGACATCATTTAGAAGTCTACTCTGATACTAGCACACTACTGTGACTGGATATAGATAATATCTGCTCCTGAGCTGCAGTGTGACCTTACAAATGTTTTAACTTCCAAGTTTCAGTATTCCCAGCCAAAGAATGATAATAATGCGCAGACAGGTGCCTGTAGTGACAGCTATTTGAGAGGCTAAGACAGGAGGATAGCTTGAGCCCAGTAGTTTTTGTCCAGCCTGAAAAATATAGTGAGACCCCCAACTCCAACTCTAAGAAAACAAAAATTAAAGATCTAGAAAAAGAAAAAAAAATAAAATAAAATGGAAATGCCTACCAACAACTTGAAGTGAACGCATTGGCTTGGTGTCATATAAAAGTAGATTCCAATATCAACTCTGCCATCTACTGGCTGTGTGACCTTAAGCAAGACACTTAACCTCTCTGAATCTCAAGTTTCTCAAAGTGTTACTGTGAAGTATAAGAGTTAAGGAGGTGATGTATAAGGTCCATAACTCAGTGCCTGACTCTCAACAAGAATCAGTTCTTTGTAAAGCAGTTGTAACTCATTGGCTTATGAGTACTACTATAAAACTATAAAAAAAGATTACTGAGAGTTCTCAGCTTACTGCTTTTATCCAAAATATTCATTGAGGGAGCTGGGGTTACTTATGACCTTATCTGTTCTACCCTAAAAAGGGCAGGATATAAAAAAAATTATTATTTGTGGTTTTACAACTTCTAAGGTATTTCCAGGGATCAGACTCACTGTGCATCAAAATGGCTGCGTGTGTCTGTCAGATAGACAGGGCATTGTGCTGAGATGGGAGGATGCATCAACCCGTGATTTCAAACAGCCTGAAAAGAGGACACAAGGTTTAGGCTTATCACACAGAGATTGCCTAATAGCAACACAGTACAGCCATTATCAGTATTATAAACCTCATCAGTCCAGGAAGCACATGTTCACTCCAAGCTCAATAACTTCTGGACCTGCTCCACCAAAACTGCTAAACTTTCTTGGCTTCAGTGGCTCCAAAATGAAATCTTTCCAGCTGTGAATCCTTAAAATTTCAAACTAATTCCTTATACTTAGCAGAATCATTAGGAAGGCAAGCTTGAATGGGAAGAAAGAGCTAGCATTAAAAGTATAAGATGCAGCCCAAGAGGAATTTGAGTTAATGCTATCTCTTCTTTTTATCCTTGAACCAGTCTGAGTTGTGCACATATTTAAAGAATGAAGGGGGTCTGTAGTATGTGTTTTCTGCCCCCATCACATCCCATAGCTGTCCTCGAGGCCCATATAAAAGCTACCTTATCCACTAGACTCCTCTAGATCCTTCCAAATGAATGTCACCTCTGCCTTCTCCAAACTTATCTTTAAGTCACACATATTTTTCCTTGCAGATAAGAGGTGGGGTAAGCACCTAGAAGCCTAACAGTCCTGAGTTCAAATTCTGCCTCTACCCCTAACTTGCTGTATGACTAAAGCATCCTGAGCTGTAATTACATGATCTTCAAAGTGTGAGAGATGATATTATGTAATAGAGTTATTATGAGCATTAAATAAAATCATGCATTTAAAATACTTAGCAGATTTCCTGGCCCATATAGAGTACTCAAAATATTGTGGTGGTTGTATTATCAATGTTGTTATTATCATTATCAGTCTTATCTCTCCTACTTCACCAAAAACACACTGAGAATAAGGACAAAGTTTCATGTCGCATTGCTTTCCTTAGAGAATTTGGCTCCAAGTACCACTCAGAAAGTGTTGAACAAATTTAAATTGAATATTTATAGCCATGTGCTTTAGTCAGGATGTTTTCCATTGTAACTGATGGAGACCATAATGAAATGAGCTTAGGCAAATGGGGAAGTCTTAAGGACAATACTGAGTATATTATATAAATAATTGAAGGATATCTGAACAACCACAGCTTGAGAAAGGCAGAAATGCACCTGAGTTTCTGGAACAGTTGAAGCCAAGGACTTGAATGTGACAAGGACCCTCTTGGACTCTATTTCTGCCTCTCAGTGGCCACTTTAGTTTCTTCCACCAAAAATAGGCTTACATCACAGGGAAGGGAAAGTGGCCACCAAGGGAACCTGAGTTTTACAAATTGTGGTTTCCATCTCTAAAAGAGAAATTCACTCTTCCTCTCTTCCTTTCACAAAAAATCCCAGGGGAGGATTCCTATTCGCTGAGCTCTGGCCACGTGTCCACTACTGGGCCAATTACTTGCGGTCAGAGTGTGACAACGTCATGTAAGAACAGGGTAGCTCCTGAGTATCTACGTGGTTGGATCTGGGGAAGAAGCAGTTCCCAAGAGAGGGGGAATGCTATTCCTGGAGGCAGGGAGGGTACAGGACAGAAAACGCCAAGTAGCTGTGCACTAAACAATGGTCATCGAGTGCCACAATGTTCTCAAAACAAAATAAAGTTAATTCTAATACATTGTAATTATTTTAATGTTTGCACACGTACAGTATTTGGAGGAGTGGAGTGTTGTTAAAAGTCCAGCACTAACGCATCTCCAAAAAGACAGGGGCATACAATATTCATACTTTTTAAAAACAGCATGTGCCCAGACTTTCAAGATGAGATGTTATCTCACAAATCAAATAAGTCAACTTAAATGGATCATTTGACTAGAACAATAAGCCTATGTGTGGCTGATCCATATAACTCTGCCACCAAAAAATTTAAAATGTTCCAATGTTTTCATACCGGTGAACACTGAAAAGTGGTAAGATTTTCTTTTCCTTATTTTTTCAGAGTATGCATATTGACCTAAATCTGGTGTTCTGAAAAATAGACATCTACTCTAAGTTTTAACAATAGAAAATTAATAGGGAAAGGAATGTACAAATAAGGAAAGAAAGGGAAAAGGGATTTTATTTTTTCATAATCATGAAAGTACTACTTCATTTTTTACGCCACCCAAAATAGATATATCAAATAAACCATTCTTTAGATTAAGCGATAGTACTCATGATCTTTCAATAAGCGACTTGGACATCATCAGAATCACAAAATCAGACATTTCTGATAGAACATTTTAAAAAAAGAACCGAGAGAAACCAACCCCTATCTAGAAAGCAGTGGAAGCAGAGGACCCCCTGTAGTCATTGTAATTGAGTGGAGTTCTACCCAACAACTGTGTGACACCTGGAGTTTGGCTTTCCCCCATTTGCAGGCCAGTGGCAATACTCGGTGTATCAGAGTCTTGACAGGAAAAAGTTGGCACTATCAACTTGGGATATGCGAAGAGAATTTAATAAAGGGGCTAGTTTCTATTTATGAGCAGGGAACAGGGAAACTGACAAGAAGAGGGCAGTAAGCCAGAGCCAGTGATAACGAGACACAATCGCTTTTGTGTGCCTGGACGGGTGAGGCAAGGGTGTGTTTATTGGAACTAGAGACAGAGAAGGCTGCATGGAGGGGGCACCGAACAGAGCCATGGCTTCCCAGCTGGGAGACAGTCATGGAAACACTGGGCCTCACCCCCTTCCTCCACTGATCTGCTGCTGGAGCTCCCCATTGAACCCTCTGATGAGAGGCCAGAGGGCAAGGCAGCCACTTTAATGCAGCCCTTACAGGTCAGCTGCCCAGGCCCCAGAGCAAGGTAGAGAAGGGTGGACATTGGACCCAACACACCAGGGAATGGTCTCCATATATGCATGGCACTCTGACTAGCTCACATCAACACTTCAGTTCTCATGGGTCACACTGGCCACACTGTTAGAGATTTACAGGAAAATCAAAATCAGGTAATGGAATATCCTACAGGTGATAGGAGAAAGCTGAGAACACTGTCTGCTTTAGCCCATAGATTTAGCAAGGGCTATTTTCCTTCCTCATGTCCGGGAGATCTGAGATATCTTAGGAGTGTCATTACTACAACATCAGCAGCCAGGGCGTTAGGCAGCTGGCTGCTTCCAACAGCTCTTCAGGACAATGGCTTTTAGGGCATCGGGCCCAGATCCTATCAAGTCCGCACGTTCTATCCCAGTGTTGTAAGGCAAGTTTAATTACACAGCTTCCAGGGATCAGGTCCTAACCCCTGCTCCTGTGGTGTATAGTGTTGACAGAATTATGGCCTCTTCGCTCAGGGTTTCTGAAAATCCCCACAAGGGAACCAACGGGATTACAAATCAGGGAGCCCAGATGGGCTGCCGTACGAGTCCCTGTGTCTCCTTATATGGACTCCAGAGTGCCTTTTTGGAATATGAAATCGAAGCAGCGAGCGTGTCCAACATAAATTTTCCTATCTCATGGGGAAGCATTTAAACTGTTATTGCAAAACCAACACACATAGTACCAGACTATAACTTGCCTTAACCATTATTATTTGCTTTATTTTATAAGGATCAAGAAGTCAGTTTTGCTTCCTTCCCTTCAATCAGCCTTCTCAGCTGAATTTACACTAAATGTAAAAGATCAAAATATTCATCTACAAATGAACCTTATGGATAACTCAATAACAGACTTAGTTCGCCACTGTGGTCTCAATTCAGATAAATCGCTCTACTCAAAAAGAAAAAAGAAAAACAAAGACACACACATTTCTGAATATGAGTTACAAAGCACGCACGTTGGATTCTTTGATCTTCACAGTGATCATGTGAAGTAGCAGCCAGGTGTCATTATTGTCCCTGTTTTAAGATGAGATTAATTGACACAGTATCGTGGAGTTTTCAAGGGCCAGTGCCCGACTTGGAACCCAGGTGTTTGACTATGAATGTCATGATGTTTCCACTGTTCTATGCTGCGTTTTTTATGAGACAAAATTATAGTCATACAAGCACAGCATCTCCTTGGGACAGTAGTGTCACCAAAGCCAATTCACAAATAAATAAATAAATTCAACAAATTTCTGTCCTCATCATGTAGATTTGTTTGTATAATATCACCAAAACAAAACAAAAGTCCTTTACACCACCTGAATGTTTTGTCTCTATCACACTGAACATTCTGATAATTGAGAACAGCTTGTCAGGCATCTATTATTATTAATCTCATGTAGAGAATACATGTGAATGGTGTAACGGAGTTCTTTTTATTCTTCACCTTTGTCATAGAATGACTTTGTGAAGGAGAAGTTCAGTCTGATCATCACTGTAGAATTTCCATGATGTGAGTGTTGACATTTTTTTTAGCATCATCAGAACTCCCAACCCTTGAAAACCCTAACCAAGAATCCTAGAGAAACTTCAGAGTTTTCTCAGACTTTGAAAATTATTTCAATGCATATTATTGGATGAGATAATATGGGTGGTATCACCCACACAGATTCTGCAACCAAGCAGGCCCTTAATGAAAATGAATCAGAATAGTTTTATTAGGGTTTTCTTGTCTGGTCAACATACCATTTTGCATTAACTCTGAAGAAGAAAAAAATATAGTGATTTATTCTTTATCTCTCTATTTTAAAAGGCTATCATCTTCACTAAAATATAATGGATTGGCAAGGGAATATATGTTTCAATAATAACATAACACTAAAATGAATAAGAATAGCAAAAAAAAGTGTGTGCAAAGCATAAATTCAGTAGAGGTAGATTTGTCTTTCCAGATTGCTTCGTACTCTTTACAAACGTATCAGACACTAAGCAGTGCTGAACTAGTAAATGTGTGATTTACTTTGCACATGATTCAGAATGAAGAAAATGTGGTCTTATGCTCTTTTCTTGATGATGAGGGGTCACCAGGGGAATTGGCTCATTTTGCTGCATGATTCTATTTTTATCATGACACAAATCACACCTCTGTGGTCAATGCTAAATTCTCTTTCCTGGTCCTCTGTTTTGCTGTGGTGCAAGGCTCATGCCATAACTCAGTACATGTGCATACAGGTAATACTGTGAGATTGTGTGACTTGGGAACGTGAGATCTAAGAGTCATTGATTTGGTTTTCCTCTGTGAGAGATCTAGAGCCCTGACAACGCCAGTTTTCATAACTCTCTCCTTTCTTCCTGTGGAATAGGCCTGCACTGTTTTTCCTTCCAGCAGCCTTTTTGGCCCTGTGCTTTGTGGAGATGAAATATCCCTACATGTCCTTCAAAAAATTATTTTCCCAATAACTTCCTTTTTAAATTAGTAGGCTTATTAAGTAATCTTATTGCATTTTCCTCTCCGGGGTTTTTTTCAATTGAAACTCTGCACCCTTTCACATTTTGTTTTCCATCTTGATATTTCTGGAATAGCTCCAATCAGTTTCCAACTTTGTCTGCTTGCCAAATAGGTCTATCTTTTCTACTTGGAAGGAAAGAGTATGAGGGAAAAATGTCAATATGAAATGGTATCCAAGAGAATAAACAGGAGCAACTAATCAAGGTAATAGATTATGCTAGAATTTTGATCACTGAAATTCCACTCACAATGACAAGCAGGCAGGATACCACACCTTCCCGTCCTACTTCTGCCAGAATCAGTCTAGTTTTTGCTATCTACTGCTTTAAAAAGCTTAGCACATTTAGAAAGTACATGTGAAAAATGGCTTATATACAATAGGCCACTTCACTGTCACCCGAAAATGGGTCCTTTATCCTTCCCCTCTTTCTGCTCCTTACCCACAATCCCCAGTGTTTCACATCTCAGTAAATGGCTCTACTGTACATCCAGCCAGAATCCCAGGGCTCATCCTTGCCCTTCCCTACCTCTCCACCCAAGACCATCTAGTCACCAAGCCCTGTGCGTGTTACCTCTTGAATATCTTTTGAATATATTCCATTGTCACCATCCCCATTACTACTCCCTAAGTCCAAGTGGGCACCATCATCTGGTGACTGTCCTGTGGCAATAACTGCACCCAGAGCTGCCCTCTCATTTTCCACTCTGCAACCAGCGATGGTTTGAAACACACACCCTGACACACTGCTACCAGGCTTAACAATCCTTCAATAGCCTTTTAACTCTCCATTGTCACATTGTCACTTGCCATTTAAAATTTAAAAAAAAAAAAAAAAAAAAAAAAAGGAAGGAGTACTTGTACTTATTTCAGGAATTTTAGTTTAACTAAAGGATTATGAATGGGCATTTTGTGTATAGTAGGCCAGAGGATAAAGAAATCCTATTCAGAAGGAAGGTAGCATAAAAATGAGTCAGGAAGCCTAAATTCAATGTTGATAAGAAGGAAGAAAGACATAACTGAGACATATCACTCAAAGATGTCCAGACTGATGTAAAAGGGTAATGGACTCCAGAGTACACTACAAAAAAATAAAATGGAATAGATGGATTTCCAATACACATAACCATGTGGAAAAGTTTGAGGAAAAATTAGTGATAGATTTTTTAAGAAAAGAGCAAAATGAAGTAGTTGTTAATACTGGGAAGAGCAACATTATGCAAAAAAGTAAATGCAATTATACAACATTGTTAGGTCTCAGTTGTAAACAATATTAAATACTCTTGTGATATAAACTCTGAATAATGATTTAACCAAGAAATATGTCTATCCAAAGTAGGAGAATGGTGAAGTAGTTATGATTAAATAGGTCTTTATCTACCATACCTAGAAATCATAGATAATGCCCTCAATTTTAAAAAAATATATTTTAAATTTGGTACTTAAGAATATGAAGGTAAATATGGAGCATAAAACTAAAACTAGTTTTAAATATTTGTTTTTGGAGGACTGTGGTTGGAAGTGGTAAAAAAGAAGACTTCAAGTTTTTCATTAAATATTGTAGCATGATTTGACTTTTAAAAATTATGGTCACACTGGTCACATGCTATTTTTTTTAATTAAATAAAAATATTTAAAATGATAGGAATGGTAAAATATACTGCTAAAATATTAACCAAAGAAAACAATATTAATATTCAGCAAAATAGAGTTTTAGGCAAAAATATTATTGGAAAAATGAAAGTTTCATTCAATGATAAAAGGAACAACTCACCAGGAATTTATTACAATTCTGTACCTGCATCCTTCTAACATTGCTTCAGAAATATAGAAAGTGAAATGTGACAAAATTACATAGAGAAATAAAAAATCCACAAGCAATTTGGAAGAGAAAAAGGCAGAGAAATGCATACACTTGGTTTATGACCCAGCAATTTCACTCCCAGGTATTTACCCACAAGAAATGGTTTGTACATGATTATTCATAGCATATTTATTCATATTAGCCAACAACTAGAAAAAAACCAATGTCCATCCATCAACAGGTGAATGGATTAACAAACTGTGTGATATTCATACATGGAAACTACTGAGCAATAAATAGGAGATAACTCCTGATCCCTTTATGTTAATAAACTAAAAACCTCATTCCAAGTAAAATATCCAAACACAAAAGACTACATACCATGTGATTCCTTATTTAAGATTATAGAATAAACAAAACCAATCTATACTGACAACAGATCATTGGTTTCCTGGCAACGCGGTGGAGGAGGGGGAAGGGAGAATTGACAGCAAAGGGGCACGAGGGAATTTGGGGGGAGACAAGAATGTTCTTGAGTGGGGTGGTTACGTAGGTATACACATTTATCAAAATTCATTGTGCTGTACTGTGATAATTAATTTTATGTTAATTTCATATGTCAACTTGACCGGATCATGGGATGCCCAGTTAGCGGACTAAACATTATTTCTGGGTGTGTCTGTGAAGATATTTCTAGAAGAGACTAGCATTTCAATGGGTGGACTGTGTAAAGTGGATGGCTCTCCCCAGCGTGGAGGGCACCATCCAATCCCTTGAAGGCCTGAATAGAACAAAAAGACAGAGGAAGGAAGGATTTACTCTCTTAGCCTGACTGAGCTGAGACATCAATTTTCTCCTGCCCTCAGCACTCCTATCTCTTAGATTCGACTGGAATCTACACACACCATTGGCTCTCAGGCCTTCAAACTACATTAGTGACCTTCTGGGTCTCCAGCTTGCAGAGAGCAGATAGTGGGACTTCTCAGCCTCCATAATCACAGGAGCCAATACCTTACAATAACTCTCTCTCTCTCTCTCTCTCTGTCTCTCTCTCTCAATATATATATGTATGTATTAATATATATACACACACATATCCAATAAGATATACATATCCTATTGGTTCTATTTCTCTGGAAAACCCTGACTAATACATATACTTAGATGTCTTATTATATATAAATTATGATTCAATACAGTTGACCTTTCAAAGTCTTAAAGGAAGTACACAGGACCTTTCCAAAGGCCTTCAGCCTAGGGCATGGGAAACTGTGTTATATTTATTGGTAGTAGGGACTGTAACTTTACAGAACCAGCTACTTTTAGAAATTCAATGAAAAAGGTAAAAGTGCCAATAGAAAGACAAGAATACTTTCCTCTGGTCGGGGGTGGCAACAAGAGAGTGGCAATGTCATAAAACCTACCTCATTGGTCCTCCTGAAGTGGGAGAAGCAGCATGAGCCAGTCAAGGTCACCAAACAGTGTATTTTTATTTTTGTTTTTTAACAATAGCAAGAGTAAAATTTAATTAGCTTCTGAGGATGTTGCTGGAGGCTCCCCTGAATTACTTATATTTTATTACCATAATTAATATGATATAAACCTTTAATATTCTCTCCCCTATAATAAAGCTGATGTGTTCTGGTGAAACTGAAATGTATATATATTTTATGGCATTGTAACAGGATCTGGAAAAAGACATGAATAAGACTATAGAGGCTTAACTGATTTTAACCTGAGTTCTTCATTTAAAAAAATGAAAATATTA
>NW_012146190.1:2996930-2999197 GCF_000956105.1 Propithecus coquereli | reverse complement strand
TTCAAGGTCACTAACAACATACTTGTTGCTAATGCCAATGACAAAGTTTGCATTCATTATCTTTCTTGATCTCTCAAGAGCATTTGACAATGTCACATCAGTCCTATTTCTAAAAGACATCTTCCTTCCACTTCCAAGATACCACGCTCTCCTGTTTTTCTGCCCTCCCTCTGGCTGTTTGTTCTGTCTCATTTTGTTGCTCCTCATGCTCTGCTTACACCTTAGATATTGGCATTTCTTAAATCCTCTGCTGTGTTCATTCTGCATACCCTGTGTGGGAGGCCACATCCACGCTTAGAGCTGCACCTACCTTTTAAATCCTGAAGACACACAAATCTGTATTTCTAGCTCATCTCACTTTCATCCAGGCTCCAAGCCAGTACAGCTTGATATGCAGCTTTGGGTGTACCACACACATCTCAAACTTTACATAGACAAAAATTAGCATCTTCCCACCTCATACTCATCTTTCCTGCCTTTCTTCTCAGTGAATGGAACCAACATTTGCCCTGTGGTGTCATCTCTGACTCCTCCCCCTCCTTTATTTTTATTTTACATGTCTAATCAATCACCAATTGCTGTTAATTTTACATCCCAAATATCTTCCAAATATACTACATTTGTCAAATACATACATATCTCTCTATTCCTGATACCACTACCCTAGTTTAAGCCAGCATCATTTTTTTCTTCTGATTTATTAGAACAACTGATTTCCAGCCCATAATTTTTGCCTCCAGTCCAATTGATCCTCCATATTACAAGAAGAAAGATCTTTCTTGACTGTGAATCTAGTTAAGTCACTTCTTACTTAAACCCTTTCAATATTTTCCATAGTACCCAAGGTAAATTACATGCTCCTTAACATGGCTTAGACCCTTCTTAATCTGGGCCCTGTTGAGAACCAGTCCTTTACACTCTGCTCCAGCCATACAGAATTATTTTCAGTTTCTCAAATGCATCAGGCTCTCTATGAACTCTTGGATTTTCCAGATGCAGCTCCATCTATTTTCAACATTCTTTTCCCTCATCCATTTTCCTGTTTATTCTAAACCTCAGGACTAAACGTAGATGTCACTTGTCTTGGAAGCCTCATTCACTCCAAGCCTGAGATAGACTCTTACCATATGTTCCCCAGTAGCTCATGTCTCACTGGGTTGTACATATCAATTACTCTCTTGCTTCCTGCACTAGAAACCATGAACATGAGGGCAGGAATATATCCATCTGTTACATTGTTGTATTCCTATGCCAAGCACAGTTTCTGAACATGATAAGTGTTCAATAATTACACAGTAAAATTAATTAATTATATAGCTATAATAATGAAGGCAGTAATACTGGTACAAAAATTGACAAATCAATAAAATGGAACAAAAGCCCAAAGCAGCTCCTTAGTAGAGAATCTAATAAATAGAATTTAATCAAAATATCAGTGTAAACAAATGAAAGAAAGTGAGACTTTCTTAGTTACTATTGGTTACCTGTTGAGGTGGGGATGGAGAAAGGTTTTCTAAAGTTAAAATTTATGAAAAATGTCACAAAAATTTACTTGACTCCATAATCATTCACATGGCTGTTAATTGCAAATATCACGAGTCAAATTAAAAGGCAAATTGAAAACTGGGGAAAAAAATATGTTCATTAAATATAACAGACAAAGGGTTAAAATACTTTTTCTAATTTCCTTGAATTTTTCAGAAAACAAGATGATCTCAGATAAATAGGCCAAGGACATAAAGAGCCATAAAAGAAGAAATATAAAATAATAATGATCAAAAAATGTATTCAACTTTCATTGTAATCAAAGAAAAGCAAATTTTAGTATAAAATGAGACAACTTTTTTTAACTTTCACATTAGTAAAGATTTTTAATGATAAAAATTCTAGGCATACAAGGAAGTAGTGAGAAATTGATACAACTTTCTACTAAATAATTCACAATATGTATCAAGAGTCCTTAAATCTCCTAAGAAGCTAAAATTTGACTTTCAACCAAGCCTCAGGAAATAATCAAAAAGAGAAAAAATATTTCCACATAACTATTAGTCACAATGTTATTTATAACCAGGTAAGATTGGGGAAAAAATTTAATATTAAACAATAAGAAACTGGTTAAGGCCGGGCGCGGTGGCTCACGCCTGTAATCCTAGCTCTCTGGGAGGCCGAGGCGGGCGGATTGCTTCAGCTCAGTTCGAAACCAGCCCGAGCAAGAGCAAGACCCCGTCTCTACTAAAAATAGAAAGAAATTAATAGGACAACTAAAA
>NW_012146190.1:2972006-2996785 GCF_000956105.1 Propithecus coquereli | reverse complement strand
AAAAAAAAAAAAAAAAAAAGAAACTGGTTAAGTAAATTCTAGCATAGCCACAAAATAGAGTGTTTTGTAGCCACGGACACATAGGTAAGTAGATAGATGATAGTTATAGATAGATGCAAGAATTGCATATTACTATTGTAAAATTAAATATGCACAAATACACACACAAAGAAACTACACTAAATATTTACTATATTAGATATGCTTCTGTCTAGATTAAGAGATTACGAAAGACTTAATTTCTTCTTTATATGTTTCAGTATTTCGACATTTTCTACAGTAGTATTACTTTTATAATCCAGCAAAACTAAAATAATAAAAGTTGACTGTGACAGAGTCTGGTAAAGCTAACTTGACTGTATAGGAAGCATCTGGACTGGTGGAGGCAGGTAGTAATTTTTGCATTGAAAAGGCCTTTGGAGTATGAATGTAGATGCATCCTAGAGCCCAGGAGCATGTCTTGCACTGGTCGTTGGCACAGCAAGATCTCAAGATTGCTGGAGAGGTGTTGCTTGGATGTGCCCAAGGCCCTGGCATGGGGTGGAAGACCACAGGTTGTGGGAAACAGCACTGGGGAGAATCAAAGAGGCTCCGAGGTTGCTGGAGCCAGGGAACCTGGATTCACAGATGAGGATATAGGCTATGGGCCAGTAGACTTAGGGAATATGAGCTTATGCTATCCTACAGAGTTTCTAGAAAATCGAGGCAAGAACTCAAATGAATTTGAGAAGGGGCCTCTGGGCAGCTGTGCTACATACCTGCTTCAAAGTAAAAACATGGCGATGCCAGAATATCACTTGAGTTCAGGAGCTGAAGATCAGCCTCAGCAACAGCGAGACGCTGTCTCTACTAAAAATAGAAAGAAATTAGCTGGACAGCTAAAACAAAATAGAAAAAATTAGCTGGGTGTGGTGACACAGGCATGTAGTCCCAGCTAATCGGAAGGCTGAGGCAGTAGGATCGCTAGAGCCCAGGAGTTTGAGGTTGCTGTGAGCTAGGCTGACACCACGGCACTCTAGCCCGGGCAACAGAGCAAGACTCTGTCTCAAAAAAAAAACCAAAGTAGAAACATGGTATTCCAGAAAACTCCTTAAAAGTGATGATGCCTGGCTATGACAATAAGAATACTGATGAGAAGGAAGCCTGGAAAGTGGGGACTTCGAGGCAACTATAAGGAGAGAAGGGAGAGAGGACCCAGAAGACCTCCATGTGTTGGAGAAACTTGGAGCAATTGATGGCCTGGAGCTCTGTACACCTGCATATGATGCTGGCATTAAACAGAGCTTTAAAACATGAGACAGTGGATTTGTTAGAACTAAGTTCCATGTGAGTGACAGGAACCCCAACACAACAATGATTTAAAAATTTAGAAGTTTGTTTTCCTCTACAGTATGGGTCAAGAAGGAGGTGGTCCAGTGCTGAGTTAGCTTTCTGCAGTATCATGGATTCAGGCTCCTTCTATCTTATTGCTTCACCATGCAGTAACTCAATGCTCCATGCTGCCTTAGCCTCTGAGACAGCTCCTCCAGCTGCAGCCATCTGGTCTCCATGCCAGTCAGCAGTGCAGGAGGGAAGGGGCAAAGAATGGTGAAAGAGATCTCCAGTTGCTGCTACTGTTGCTTCTGCTTATATTCCATTGGCCAGAACTTATGTGCAAGAGAAGCTTGGAAATTTAGTGTTTATTCTGGGTAGCCATGTGTCCAGCTCAACAGCCTACTACTATGGAAGAAGAGAAAAGGATACTGGGAGACAAGTAAGGTTTTTCCAAAGAAGGATTCCAATAAATGAAGTAAGAGGGGGAAAATTTCAAGAAGAGGGAACACTTTGTGCAAAGCCAAAGAAGGGTGAAGAAAACCATGTGTTCAGGAAATCGTGAATACCATTCGCCAACTGGGAACTGCCTGATTCAGCCATGCGTATGCTTCAGGTTTCGCACGAAATGCATATTTGTCTCATGGGAGGTAGGTGAGGAGTCAGTGACACCATGACTTATATTACGTTTCTGGTCTCCTTACTTTCTGAATTTGGCATACTTCACATCAGTGAACATTCTTACGGTGTGTTGGTGGTTTGTTTTTTAAAGCAGTTACTGCTCCAAGCTTGTTCTTATCTCCAGAGAATTATTAAAATGACTCAAACATCTACAAGGATGTAAATTTCAGACTGATGGGTATTCCTTGCCCTAGGTTTAATAAGCATAGTTTGCCAGTGTTAGCTATCTACAACAAGAGAGATCTAAACCAACCCACCTTGCCCAAATTGGTAGTTTTTGTCCTCTTTCTGCAGTACTACATCTGGGAATACAAATAAGACAGGCAGATGACATTCAAAGGTGAGACCATTGAAGAGTCATTACAGTATGCCAGATCATGATGTCACACAGAGACAGAAAAACAGCATTTTGTGTGAAGTATGCTTGCTTCATTTCCAGTAAACTTGATTTGGAACGGGGAAAATCTTTCTCTTAACCCTGTCCCTAAACCCTGATTCCAAAAAATAAACATGACGACATTTATCTGGCCCTCGGATGGACCTCAAATATTTTGGACAAAAGCCTTTATATTTTGCTGCACTTGAATGTCTTGTGTAAAACGTGGTCAGGGAAGGAGCTGGGTATCTGGAGTCAAGTGTTCTTACCAGGAAGAGCAGCATCAAGGTAAATTTGTGCTCACTGTAGCAGAGACTTAGAGACTTGGTGGTATAAGCACATTTGCCCCCGAAAAATTAACCAGATGGGCTGCAAAATAACTTTCTTTTGCAGTATTATTCAATGTACAGCTCCTGGAACCAATGCTACCTTTGGGGAAAGCCTTTGGCAGAGAAGGACACGGTTAAACAGCTGGAATTGGTTACCCAGTACATAAAAACTCGCCCTGGTATTGTTCATGCTACAGACATCTTTATGCCCCCAGTTTAAGAAGCATTATCCATGGGGAATATAATTACCGCTTCCCCCTGTTATGCTCTGGCATTTTCTTATAGCACATGAGCTTGGTGCATTATAATCTTGGTGCGTTATAATCTCTAGAAACAGCTGACTCAGCTCCAACAGCTTGAACACAAATGAAATCTCTACACAACTCTTAACAAGCTTCATGTGTGAATACCAAATCATGGTATCAAACTCTCAACGGCCATAGAACTTCCTACACAGTGCTTGTTATAATGCTCCTTATCTTCCCATTGTAATTATGATGCAGAGGAAATTGAGAATCATTTTCTTTTGAACAACTTTAGCAGATGTGACTTATACGACCTTCAGTCACTGATTCACTAGCTGGAACATTTTTGCCATATCCAGACCCCCTAGATATGTGTTTAATTGGCAAAAGCAGTGAGCAGAACTGCACGCTAGTGTGCTGCCATTTGAGGTTTTTTTTAAAATAACATAAATAAAACTTATACCATGATTTACATATAATTGCACTCCACCTAAGTTCTTCACATGGGATTATCATATTAAAGAACACAGATGCTAGCAGGAATTAGTTTGAGCTAGCAGGCGGGTGACTTAGGAAGCATTCATTGTCCACCTACATGCAGCTGAGGCTACTGACTCATGATTTGGAGTCAAAGCACCCTCGTTTGGGTCAAGATGACTGACTAGACATAAGTAGTATGTGCCTCCCCCATGGAGAAGAAACAGAATAGTAAGTAGATGCTCACATTTCACATTTCGAACAGCTTCTCTAGGAGAGAAACTAGGATGGATTCACCAGGGAAGTGACTGGAAGCACCAAAAGTGGGTAAGGAGAGGGTTCAGGGCAACTTGCCCAGCGGGGGCTGGCTGACAGCTGGGAGAAGCTCTTGGATTCAGGGAAACAGTAAGAGAGAAGCTCCCAGGGCTCCACTAGCCAAGATGAGCTTTTACAATCTTGGCTACAGGTGAACCCCCTAACCCACACAGGCCTTGGGCCTAATATAGGGAGCTGCTTGGAGATTTCACAGAGACATTGTTCCAGACATGTAGAATCCCACATGCAGGTGGGAGCCCAGAGCTGGCTGAGCTGGGCACCATTCTGAGAGCCTAGATACTGGGGAACTGCAGGTACGCCTGCAGCCACTGTGCGGTTCCAAGGAGGGATAGAGGAGCCTAGGTGCTCCTGTGAATCCCCAAGAAGGTCTCCACCACCCCTCTTTGGGCTGTATTTGAGACTGAGATATGAAAAGACAGCATTTTCCCACAGTTTCTCACCCCTACTGCCTGCCTGGGTAGGGTTCCAGTCTTCCAGATTGCAGGTCTAAGGTGCCATTTTGTGATTTAGACACTGGGCGGAGCCCCACCATTGGTCTGCATTTGGGCTTGATGCAGCTGGGAGGGGCAGGAAAACCAGGCTTTCCAGCATGCATCTGGGATGGTGCCCATCTTCCTGCAGCCATAAGCTGTGAAACTAAGCCTCAAAACTGTACTCCCTACAGTTTCCTACCAGTAGAGCCTGCCTGAAAAGGGCCCTGTCCTCACTGGTCGCAAGCCCAGGGTACCGTTTTGGGAGTTTGAAGCAGTCAGCATCCCACCCACTCTCGTGGTGAATTTGGGCTGACACAGCCCTGCCCAGCTGAGGAAGGATAAGGGAGCCCAAGGTTTCTTATATACACCTAGGAAAATTCCCACCACTTTGATATGTGCCACAGTGAGACCAAGATTGAAGTGGATGGCATTCCCCTCGGCATCCTTCCCACACTGTTCACATGGAAGGGGCCCCAACCTCTCTGGTCACAGGCCCAAGGTGCCATTTCCAGAGTTTGAAGCTGGGCAGCCTAGAAAGGGACATGGAGACAGGGACCTCTTCTCCTCCAACCACCCAATGATACACACATAGCCACCTCTGCTCCCAATCACAGCTTTTGGTACAGGTAAGCTGTGAGACAACCAGTTCTAGGCTAGTGGGGGGAGGGGGAAGGTACAGCCACAGTAGTACTTTGCTCACTGCACCTAGGTTCTGCACAGAGGGTGAGGTTCATTTCTCTCCCTTCATGGACAGGCAGTGTTTTTGCAGCTGTCCCACCCAGGAATCTCAGCCTCTGGGTCTATACATCACTGGATCCACAGCCAGTGCTCCCTAGTACCCCCTAGGACTACAGCAGCCTTGGGAGACTGATGTGTTCTGGGGAAACAGTGAATGCTTAGGCATTCAGGGAGGGCAACTTTCAGCTGAGAGGAGAGTGCAGTGAACAGGAAGACCCCTTAGGACAAAGGCCACCATTTGTGGCCTTCTCCTTCCTCCCCTCCCCTGCCCACTGCTGTAGAGGCAGAGGTGGCTATTTCCTCTTGGGACCAGTGAGGATTTCACAAGGGAAGTCAGGGCACTTGGGAACAGCTGCCCCACCTCTAACAGAGCACCTATCACACCCAGGATTCCATGGAGCTTGAGGTACACTCTGTTCCTTCTAAAAAGCCACAGTAAATGCTTTTGTTTTCCCCAATGACTAAAAGCTACCACCTCCCTCGAGGAAGGGTGAGGATAGCAGTCTCTTCTGAGAGGAGCCTACCCCTCCTAGAGGCAACTCCCTGGCACTATCACACCTACCCTGCCAGAGCATTTCAGCCCCAGCCCATAGCCAATCTGCTAACCTTGCACACAGTGGATTGAGCTGCCACCGCCACTTCTGCTGCAGCTCAGTCTGCAAGGATGAGAGGATGGGAGCTGGGAATCTGGGTGCATTTGTGCCCCAGAAGGACTGAGACTGCAATCATTGCTGAGAGGGGGAGGTGTGAACAGCATGTGCATCACACAGCTGCCTGCCTCTGCTAATTTCATCAAGAGGGGCCCACTCTCCTGTTGCAGGCTCACAGTGCATCTACCCTTCTCCTGCCTCGGCATACTTTTGAAGCAGGAGATCACCTCACCTCTCACTATCACAGCCAGCACCTGAACTCAGGGAGGCTTGAGGGCAAGTTTGCCAGTCCAGTCTCAGTCTACTCTGCCCTAGGACTCAAACACACCATCCACGGGCCTGGGAACTGGGGATTACCTAACCTAGTCCACCACTGCTGGCACCAGAACACTCTCCCAGTGGTCTGAGGTCCAAATGACCCAAATTTTTTCAGCAACACTGCAGTGGGTATCTACCTGCATGAGTCAAAAGACAGTGTGTACCTTTCTCTCACTACACTGAGCAGCGGAGTTCCAGGCAGAGGAGAACAGGTGAACCACAAAGCTATCTGTTTTGAACTGAGGGGAGACATTCCAGATCAGAAGAAATCAAATGAAAACTTTGGCAATATGGAAAAAAAGGGCTCTCTTGATAACTCCAAAAGATAATACTAATTAACCAGCAATGGACTCCAAACAAAAAGAAATTTTTGTAATGTTGGATATGGAATTCAAAATAAGGATCGCAAGTAAGCTCAATGGGATCAATGAGAAAGTAGAAAACCAACACTAAGAAACCAAACAAAAATTCAGGGCATAAATGAAAACTTCACTGAAGAGACAGATAATTTAAAAAAACAGAACTTGTGGAAATGAAAGAGTCATTTAGGGAATTTCAAAATATAGTGGAAAGTCTTAAGAGCAGACTAAACCAAAAAGTAGAAAGAATTTCAGAGCCTGAAGACAAGGCTTTCAAAATAAGCTGGTCAATCAAAAATCAAGAAAAAAGTATCAAGAGAAATGAAGAAAATCCCCAAGAACTATGAGATTATGTAAAATGCCCAAACATGAGAATCTTAGGTATCCTTGAGGGAAAAGAAATAAAAGCAAAAGGCATGATAAACCAATTTGAGGAATAATGGGTGAAAACTTCCCTGGTCTTGCTAGAGATTTAAAAATCCAGATACAAGAAGGCCAATGAACTGCTAGAAGATTCAATGCAAATGGAACATCACCAAGGCACGTAGTCATCAGCCTGGCCAAAGGAAAAGTGAAGGAGAAAATCCTACAAGCTGGAAGACAAAAGCATTCAGTAACTTACAAAGGAAAATCCATCAGACCAACAGCAGACTTCGCAATGGAAACCTTACAAGTCAGAAGGGGTACGAGTCCCATGTACCAAGAATTTTGTATCCTGCAAAATTAAGTTTTATAAATGAAGGCAAAATAAAATCTTTCTCAAAAAGCAAACACTAAGAGAATCTGTCACCCCGTAGACCTGCCACACAAGAAATGCTCAAAAGTGCTCTAAACAAGAAAAAGAATGGTTGCCACTCACTAGTAATAAGAACACTGGAAAGTAAAAACTCACAGGTCTATAAAATGGTAACAAAAGGGGAACAGAAGGCAATTAAGTAACAATTAACATGATAACTCTAATAGTATCTCACTTATCAATATTAACATTGACTGTAAATTGCTGAACTGCCCCAGCTAAAACATACATATTGACAGAATGGATACAATAAACAATGCAAATATCTGTTGTTTCCAAGTAATCCATTTAACTTGCAAAGAACTGCATAGATTCAAAGTAAAGGGGTGGAAAAAATATCCCACACAAATAGAAATCAAAAGCAAGCAGGAGTAGCTACTCTTATATCAGATAAAACAGACTTGAAATCACAACAGTAAAAAAAGACAATGATGATCATTATATAATGATAAAGGATCAATTAAACAGAAAGCTATAACAATCCTAAATATATATGTACCTAACACCAGAACTCCCAGATTCATAAAACCAACACTATCAGATCTAAGAAATGAAATAAACAACAACATAATAAAAGTGGGGGGCTTCAAGGCTATGCTGACAGAACTAGACAGATATTTAGGCAGAAAGTCAACAAAGAAACACTGGATTTAATTGAGACTCTAGAACAAATGGACCTAACAGACAGTGACAGAACCTTCTACCCCCAAATGGCAGAATATACATTCTTCTTATCAGTACATGAAACATTTTGCAAAATAGACCATATGTTAGGCCACAAAACAAGATGTAGAAAATTTTAAAAAATTGAAATGATACCATGTATCTTCTTGGATCACAGGAGAATAGAACTAGAAATCAATTCCAAGAGGAACTCTCAAAACTATACAAATATAAGGAAATTAAACAACCTGCTGCTGAATGATCTGTGGAAATCAAAAAATGGAAATCGAAGATGTAAATAAAAAAATGTTTTGAATTAAATGACAATGGTAACAGAAGCTCACAAAATCTATGGAATACAATAAAAGCAGTGCTAAGAGGGAAGTCCATAGCACTAAATGCCTACATCAAAAAGACAGTAAGATCACAAATTACTAACCTAATGCCACAGCTCAGGAAACAAGACAAACAAGAACAAACCAACCTAAGGCTAGCAGAAAACAAGAAATAACAAAGATTAGAGCAGAACTACATTAAATTGAAACAAAAAATATAAAGGATCAACAAAACATAAAGTTATTTCTTTGAAAAAATAAGCAAAATTGACAGACCACTAGCTAGATTAACCAAGAAAAAGAAGAAAGAGGATTCAAATAAATTGAATGAGAAATGAAAAAGGATACATTACAGCTGATACCACAGAAATGCAAAAGATTATCCAAGACTGCTACAAACACTTCTATGCACACAAACTGGAGAATCTAGAGGAAATCAGTAAATTTTTGGAAACACATAACCTACCAAACTTGAATCAGGAAGAGGCAGAATTCCTGAACACACCAACAAGTAGTTATTGCATCAGAGATTTCAATCAGTAATGAAGAGTAACAAGAGATTGCATCAGTAATGAAGTCTCTGTCACACAATGGATAGTGCATTGAACTTCTGAATCAGTACTTAAATATCTCCCAATAAAAAATAGTCCAGGACCAGACATATTCACAGTCAAATTCTACCAGACCTACAAAAAAGAATTAGTACCCATCCTGTGGAAACTATTCCATAATATAGAGAAAGAGGGAACCTTTCCTAGCTCATTTTATGAAGCCAGTATCACCCTGATACCAAAGGCAGGGAAGGAAACAACAACAAAAAAGAAAACTACAGACCAATATCCCTCATGAACATACACCCAAAAATCCTCAATGAAATACTGGCAAACAAAATCCAACAGCACATCAAAAAATAATTCACCACAATCAAGTGAGTTTGATATCAGGGATGCAAGGATATGATAATTTAACATACGCAAATCAATAAGTGTGATTCACCACATAAACAGAATTTTTTTAAAAAACCATATGATCATCTCAATAGATCCAGAAAAAGCATTCAGTAAAATCCAGCACTTTATGATAAAAAACCCTTAACAAACTAGGCATAGAAGAAACATAACTCAAAATAATAAAAACCATACATGACAAACACACAGGCAATATCATACTGAATGGGGTAACTTGAAAGCATTCCACATAAGAATTGGAATAAGACAAGGATGTCCTCTTTTACCACTTCTATTCAACATAGTACTAGAAGTCCTAGCCAGGGCAATCAGGCAAGAGAAAGAAATACAGGGCATCCAAATTAGAAAAGAAGTCAATCTATTCTTATTTGCTGATGATATGATTTTATACCTAGAAACCCTAAAGACTCCTCCAAAAGACTCCTAGAATTGATAAATGCATTCAGTAAAGTCTCCGGTTACAAAATCAACATACACAATCAGTAGCATTTCTGTACACTAATAACAACCAAGCTGAGAATCAGTTCAAGAACTCAATCCCATTTACAAAAGCTGTAAAAAATAAAATAAAATATCTTGGAATATACTTAAGTGAGGAAGTGAAAGACCTCTACAAGGAGAGCTACAAAACACTGATGAATTAAATCGTAGATAACACAAATGTAAAAAACATCCATGTTTATTAATTGGAAGAATCAATAATGCTAAAATGTCCATACTACTCAGAGTAATCTTCAGATTCAATGCAATTCCTAACAATTCCTAATGTAATTTTTCACACAATTAGAAAAAACAACCCTAAAATTCATATGGAAACAAAAAGAGCATGAATAGCCAAAGCAATCCTAAGCAAAAAGAACAAATCTAGAGGCATTACATTACCTGACTTCAAATTATACTACAAGGCTATAGTAATCAAAACAGCATGGTACTGGTATAAAAGTAGACACATAGACTAATGGAGTGCAATAGAGAACCCAGAAAAAAAGCCAAATACTTACAACCAACTGATCTTCAACAAGGCAGGCAAAAGCATACACTGGGGAAAAAACACCCTATTCAATAAATGGTGCTTGGATAATTGGATAGCTTCATGCAGAAGAATGAAACTGGATTCCTATCTCTCACCATATATAAAGATTAATTCAAGATGGATTAAAGACTTAAATGTAAGACCTGAAACCATAAAAATTCTAGAAGAAAACCTTGGAAAAACTATCCTCCACATTGGCCTAGGTAAAGAATTTATAAGACCCCAAAAGCAAATGCAACAAAAACAAAAATAAATAAATGGAGCTTAATTAAACTCAAAAGCTTCTGCACAGATATAACCAACAGAGTAAATAGACAAGGTACAGAATAGGAGAAAATATTCACAAGCTATACATCTGACAAAACCCTAATACCCAGAGTCTATAAGGAACTCAAACAAATCAGAAGGAAAAAAACACAAATAACCCCATTAAAAAGTGGGCAAAGGAAATGAACAGATATTTTTCCAAAGAAGAGAAACAAATGGCCAACAAATACATGAAAAAATGCTCAACATCACTAATCATCAGGGAAATGCAAATTAAAACCACAGTGAGACACCACCCTGTCAGAATGGCCAGTATTAAAAAGTTAAAAAACCATAGATGCTGGTGTGCATACAGTGAAAAAGGAATGCTTCTACACTGTTGGTGGGACTGTAAATTAGTACAACCTCTATGGAAACAGTATGGAGAGTCCTCAAAGAACTAAAAGTAGATCTACCATTCAATCCAGAATCCCACTACTTGGTGTCTACCCAAAGGAAAAGAAGTTGTTTTATAAAAAACACATCTGCATTCACATGTTTATCACAGCACAATTCACAATTTCAAAGATATGGAATCAACTTAGGTGCCCACCAACCTGAGATTGAATAAAGAAAATGTAGTGTATAGCATGGAATGCTACTCAGCCATCAAAAAGAATGAAATAATGTCTTTTGCAGCAACTTGGATGGAACTGGAGGCCATTATGGTAACTGAAGTAAGCCAGGAACAAAGAACCAAGTACTGCATGTTGTCACTTATAAGTGGGAGCTAAGCAATGGGTATGCTTGGTCATAGAGAGTGACTCAACAGACATTGGAGACTCAGAACGGGGAGGGTGGGAGAGGACTACAGGATGAAAAATTGCCTGTTGGATACAATGTACACTATTCAGGTGATGGGTATATTAAAACCCTAGACTTCTCCACTATACAATTAAGCCATGTAATGAAAAACCATTTGTATCCCCTATATTTCAATAAAAATAAAAGGACCCTGGTTTGAATTAGGATTTGCACTTTAACTACCTAAATGTTGTCAAACTGCTCAATCTCTTTGAGCCCTAGCTTTATGACCTACGTAAAATGAAAGTGCCAATAATAATAATAATAATGGCCAACATTGTTGTTCTTATATTATGCTCTCAGGATGGTTTTTGAAATTAGCAGAGTATTTTGTAACTTTCAGAGAGATGTGTAAGCAAATAATTAATCATGTGTGCTTTCAGTTGGTTGGATTCTTTCTCTTAATGATGGGGTGGAGTCTGTCCTAAACCACCTGTCTCTCACCTCTAATGCTTGGGGCAAAACCTCCTATAACTCCACAGGGGACTAGCTGGGATCCATGACATCATCTGAGGCAAGTGAGCAGCTTTTCCTCTGCCCCACAGGAAGATTTAACTCCTAACCTTGGCCACACCCATGAAAGAGGTGAGCCAACAAGCCCAGATCGCAGTTAAGTTAATATATTTGACCCTCTGAAAAAATGCCCATCTGAAGCTAAATATGCAAAAGTTTGTAGAAATTGGTATCTAAATTGGTTTAATAAAAGTTTATGTCTTGCCCAAACCTAGCAGAGGGGAACAAAAACATACATATTAGGGTGACACAGAAGCCAGTGAGTCCAAAGGTTGTATCAGGTCGACTGCTTATGGCTTGAGAAGTTTTTCTCAGTCGCTGCAATTTGTGGACTGGTTTTCATTGACCTCAGCAAATCAGACTATTGGCATCTTTTTGTTAAATCTACCTTAGCTTTCCAGAGAGAAAGCTATTAGGAAAAACCATTTCCTTCTTTTGTTAGTTTGATTCATGCTCCAGTCTCCTTTAAACTATTAGGGGATGAAAATGTTCATTAACACTATTCCCTTCTCACAGATCTCCTCTGTGGGGTAAATAAGAGTCTGTGTGTTCTTTCTTCTGTTCAAAGAAGAGTGTAGGGAAAAAGACAACGCAAATAGCAACAGGAAAAAAATGTGGAGGTAAAAGTCACATGATTAGACCTCATTTAATTATTCAAGTTTTATTTTTGGAGCAAATTTTCCCACATTTTGCATTCACTTATAGGCAATAGGAGAGAGACAGCATGTGGTAGACAGCTGATTGGTCTTCCATGAACCAGCTTCAAAATTTTTGCCATATCTGGGACCCCCAGATACATATTTAATAGGAAAAAAAAGCAATGTGCAGAACAGCATGGCTAATATACTATATTATCATTTTGGTTTTAAAAATCTATATATAAATACATGCACATACATATTACTATGAACATAATATATCCTCTGAAATATCAATAAGAAACTATTGACCATAATTATCTTTGTAGAAAATTTGAGTGGCTAAAAGACAAGGTATACCTTTTTTCACCTGTTGAATGTTGTACCATTTTTATATATTATCTGGTCAATAAAAAACTGCATTTTTTAATAAAAAGAAAACTTTACATCACCACAAATAGAAGGTAACTGTGAAATGAAACTAATACAATGTTATCTGAGTCCTGCTCTGCATTTGTTGAAGGGGAAGATGTGTTAGAGATATGTTAAAAACTAGAACCAAACTGAGACTTTCTCCATTAGTATTTGCAAGTGTTGAAAATAGAAGTTGAAACCTTCCTATATTCTCACCTCATGACTCAATGGCATTTACAGCCACCTCCGTATCCTCTCCAAGATCTACACTTTTTGACAAACTCTAATATCACAGAAAAGGCATTCAACTTGGGAGTCATAGTTTCCAGTCTTGGGTGCTCATTATTTTCTAAATCTATCTAATCCCTCTGGTGTTAATTCTTCTCATCTGGATATCTCTCAAGAAATGAGTTGGGATCAAATAAGATAATGCATGTGAAGATACTTAGAAAACAATACAGGCATACCTCAGAGATATTGCAGGTTCAGTTCCAGACACTGCAATAAGGCAAATATTGCAATGAAGCCAGCCACACTAATTTGTTGGTTTCCCAGTGCATATAAAAATTGCATTTATACTATGTTATAGTCTATTAAGCGTGCAACAATATTATGTCTAAAAAAGTATACAAACCTTAAATAAAAAATACTGCTAAAAAATGCTGACACAGAGACACAAAGTAAGCACACGCTATTGGAAAAAAATGGCACCATAGACTTGGTCAAGGCAGGGTTGCCACAATCTTCAATTTGTAAAAAACATAATATCTTTGAAGCACAGTAAAGTGAAATGCAATAAAATGAGATATGCTTTATATAGATTAAAGAAATTATTACCTCTAGAATGTCTCATATTAAATAGTTCAAACAGTTCATATAAAAAATATACTTTTTTCTCTGCAGGGTTTTTGTTTCTTGTTTCATATCTTGAAATCATTATTCTGAGAGTAGGCTGAGAATGAAGAGAAGCCACAGATTAGAAAAGTTTGTCCAAATCCCACAGTGAACCCTCTTAGAGCACAGAATGAGTGGACACACTACATACCCCAGTTACGGCTTCTGCAGAGGCAGAACAGATGATCAAGATGGGAGAATACTCCTGTAGTTTGTGTGACACAGGACTGTCCTTAAACCTGAAAGGGAAAGAAAGGAGGCAGTGAGTGTTCTAGCCAAACAGATGTGGGGCCTGAGTGACCATTGCATCCTGAGACAGGACGTGCGGCCCCTCCTGCTCAAGCCATTAGCACAGCAGTGGAGAAACCCTGACTTCTTAGAAGACTTATCAACTAATCACGAATATATCACACTTTGAGAATCCTTGCTCTGTGAGAGGTTGTGTCTCCATGACACTACAACGTATCAGTTAACCATCTTAGACAATGAAAACAGCCCAGATAGCTAACTTTTTCTCGTGCTGTGTATCATGAAATGTAGAGATATTCACTGGAAAGAAAGAGGGTATTTATGGTCCTGTAAGCGCTAAAACATCTAGGCTAAATAAATGTAAAAATACTTATTTTATAGAAAAACATCTCAGCTCCTTTAACTAATGACTATGTTTCCTAGAGGAGCATTAAGTAAGCAGTGTATTCCTAACACCTGACCATCGTCTTCTCTACGCCCTCTCTCCCTCATTTTATGTAATATCTATTAGCAACTATATTTTTGAAACTTTGAACTAAGAACATTGAGCAAAGCCAGCAGAGACTGCCTTAGGCTCCCTTGCTCTGAATCCCCTATGGTGTATTCAATAAAAGGTGGAGGAATAGATGAATAATTTAACCAAGCCAGAATTAGCTGCTCTTCTATGACTGTTCTCTTAAAGAGTGTAATCTTCAAGACTCCTCTCAAAAGTTTATACAAATGTAGATATATTTTTCATAAACACCTTTAAGCAATACTTATGCAAACACCCCCCATAGTCTCCTTTTCTTCCAAAGCGGAATGCACACACAGAGAGTGTCCCCCAAGATTTTTTATGCCAGTGCTAAGAAATACATCGCAGGAGCAAGTTAACCCAGTAAGCACTCCACTGGGATCTTTAGACCTCATTATTCCTTAGCATAATTAAATCTTTATTGGATTAAATTGCACTTTTTCTGGATCTCTCAATAAATTTAGTACCCAGCCAACATTTAATGTGACATTAGATAAGGCCCAAAAAGAAATTTAAAGAAAAATATCCTTTACCAATGCATTCAAAATTCTTAGTTTTGTAGAAAAGTCTCCCCAGACATATGCTATCCACATTATGTGGAATGACTTTCAAGGTGTTTTTTTCCAAATAAGTAAAGGAAGGAATCAATAGAATTAGCACAAAAAGGGCTTTCGCTGGTGAGGAAGTGAAAGGTAAAAATGGAAAGACTTAAAATAAAGAGGATGTGGTTTTTGACATCCTAGACATATTGGCCCAAATTACGAAGCCAAGCAAAATGGAGAAAAAAATCAGCTCTGAAACTACAACACTCTCTTTATGATGCTGGGAGTGGGGGAGGGAGGAGGAAGTATTAATACAATGACCTAAAGGCTGTCATTCATTCATCAACCACCACGTGTCCACACGCTTCCCCAGCCCTTCTCTCCTCCAAATGGTCCCAGCAAAGACAGCCACCTCCTCCTATGTTATTTCTGTTTTACTTTGGCCCAAGGGTTTCAGTACTTGAAGAAACAACTTAAAATTTACCCAGAATTAGTGAGCAAAAAAGGCTGGAGCCTAATGAATACTCAAAGTAAACTCTGGCTTCAACCTGCTTGGGTATTATTAGGAAAATGGCACTACAGCTTTATTCGCCAGAAAGAGTAATTTTCATTGCACACAAATGTGGAAATAAAAGTTGTCATTGTGTCGCCAAATATGTTTTCTTAAACAGCAAATTTAAATTGTCCCGAAACATTGGTGACAACTTTAAAATAGGAGAATCAAAAAATCAGCAGCTGTCTCCACTTATTGTGTAGCATAGCTGAATCTCCATCCTTCATTTATCACTAGCAAAGTCCAAGTCTGCCTAAATCTACCCAAGGTGATGGCGATATAAACAGTTCTGAAGCCAAAATATTTAGTCTAACAATTCTGTGTGTGTGTGTGTGTGTGTATCTATAAGACAGTGAAAATAACTAGTTTTGTCTTCCTTTATTCCTATGTATTGACAAATGGTGGGTAGACAGGTTTCCATAGTATTCTATGATTATCCCTGTCATTGGATTATCACATTGCATTGAAATCTGCATTCTCTCCATACCACAAGCTTCTTGAGAGAAAGGGTCACATTTTGATATCCCCTTGTTCTCCCCCATCCCCACCCCAGCAAGTATACAGCACAATCCTGGGCATGTAATAGGAATTTGGAAAATATTTGTTGAGCTGACCCACATTGACCTGAATTTGTTCTTAGAACAGGTAAATGCAGACTGCCACTGATGTATACACACAGGGGCTCCTTCTAGAAGAAGGTTGCTCTCTACCTGACACAGGGTAAGTGATACAAAATCACAGCTTGGCCTGTCTCATGGAATGACTGGTGACTTCCAAATTGTAGTGCACATGGAGATCTGAAGATCCACCCAGCTGGGGTCAGTTACTGAGTACCCTCTTACAGAAAAAGGAGTAGTCACCCCTATATTCCACCATCCTACACAAACCCAGATCACCCGCACTGACCCCTGATGGTGCTGGGATTTTCTCTAGAAGTAAATTTTACAAAAGACCTTGGAGCAACATGGGCTGCCCCTGCAACCAGTGGTACTGAACTTGCTGAGCTCAGGCTCATGTTCACATCCATTCCAAGAGTTTGCTGAATGAACTCACACACTGGTGAGTAGAAAATGAGAGCAGTTATGCTTGCAAAATATTTAGTCCCCGTTGGAAGAGAGAAGCTCCTTTTTAAGGGTTGGAATTTTAGACGTAGATTTTTATATAGTTTGGTACAATTCAGTAATGTTCCAGTCAGGAGGATGTTTATCCAATCCCATAGTCTGTCTTTTTTAACATAAATGCACCTTTTACCATTTATGGCAAGACTTCTAAAACTCAAGAAATGAACAGATTCCCTGTAAAGAATAAACATTTTTCCCCTTGATCCCCTTGTGTTAACTTAATTTTATTTTAATGTCATTCAAATTTGTACAACCTTAAACTTATAGACAAGAAAGCCCTTATGCTTATAGTTCTTGAACAACTAAAAAGTTTTATATTAAATACAAACAAAACTTCAATCCAATAAATTTTTAATACCTTAGTAATCTTAATTTAGTGTAATGGATAGTGGTATGTTGCCTAAAATTAATCACTGTTTGCAGTCTGAACCTGGCATCTGTACCTATGGTATGAGTCTTTTCAGGTTCTGCAGGCTTAAAAGAGAAGATGCCATTTGATGACTCACTTCTCTCTATTGAATTACGGCAAAATTCTCATTTATAAAATGTGCATCATTTACATAGTAAATCGGCCTCTATTATTTTCTTATTAGCTCAAGATAATTAAAGTAGTACTACCTGGCACAAAAGACACTAGAATCAGAGACACAAGCACAAACAAGGACACTAAATTTATCCAAATGATCTATGTACCTGTCAGAATTTCTTTTAGTTGCAAATAAACTAAAACCTAACTCAAACTAGGTTGTAACTGAAAGAATCCTGGGCAAATATTCCCCATGGGCTCTGACCCGGCAACACTCTTACCCCTGAGGCCAATGGGGTGAGATGCACTGACTACAATCAGAGCTAATACCAGGAGCCACAGGGATGGAATTAACCTCACCCAAGCTGTGTGCCTGAAAAAGAGAAAGAAGTGGTTCCCAAAGGAAGTCAGTAGTACTGCCATCAAGAAAGAATGGGAATAGATGTGCCAAACAACCAACAATAAACGTCCACTACCCACATTAATTTTCCTAATTATTATTAAAACATAAACAAAAATTTTAAAAATTATTGTAAAGACCTTTCAAACCCTGCAAAAATGGTCCTTGGACACCCTAGCATTTCTCAGACTCCAATTTGAAAAACATTGATTTAGGAAGACATAGGCTAAGCAAGGGGTGAAAAGCAAACTCAAAACTTGACCTTAAAAGATCACAAAAGATGATCCAGTTAAACAGATGGAATCTAACCAAGAAAATACCTAAGCTCATCCAGGAGCGTGTAGGAAGAAGCCAATATTATCTTTTAGATGTGCTGATCTTGAAATTTATATACATTAAAAAAGATTTCTCCCTCTCTCTTACCACCCAAAATGGATTTTGTACCAGATTTAAGAGTTCACTTTGGAATGGTTGGACTTGAACTATGGGCTACATGGCATTGATGAAATCCACTTGGGGAGGCTCGGGGAGGCAGTAGGCTATCCAGAGAAACAAGGGAACGGAGGGCACGTGACTGCCAATCAGAAGAGAGATGTCGTGGATCAAAAACACAAACAGCAGTATGAGCCTTAAGCGATATAAGCCTTAAATCAACAGTTGAAAGAGCAGATACTCTTTCAGTATAACAGGTGGGAATTTGTCCCAAGCTACTTACTTCTCTAACAGGTAACATCACAAACCTATAGAGACAACGATTTATTTATTCAACGGCGGTCAATTATTCTCTTGAGGAACACAAGGGAAGCCAGCTGGACTGTAACATGAGATGATGTGGCCTCAATGAGAGCATTCATAGCTTCTTCCAGGCAGCTGAGTTGACCTGGGCAGGTGTTCACATCAGGACAGAGGTAGGGTAAAAGTCCTGTTCTCTTCCGTCTTTGTCTCTTCAAACTGATCCTCATTCTTAGTATCCTGGAAGTTGATCTCATGGGGACCTCAAGGTTACTTGGCAGCCTTTAATTATTAATATTTTGGCACAGTCTTTACTACATGGAATAACATAGGACTTTGATTTCTATACAGGAGGCCATCTAGGTCATGTTTCCATCCTTTGGCATCCAGGCAACAATGTCCCTAGACCACACCAGATGGAAATGTGCTATTTAAAAGGTTCTATTCCTTTTGTGCTTGCAACTTTCAACAACATCCATTGCCAGCCAGGAGTGTGGGTACCAATCAGAGTTCTTTTCCTGATTTCGTCAGTAACTATCTGGGTGACCTGGAACAAGTCACTTGATGTTTTTGTGGTTTAATTCCTCCCTGTGTAAAAGAAGACACTGACCCTCCTTCTACCCGACTCACAGGCTAGTGGGAGAATAAATAAAGGAGATCTCAGATAAGAAAATTATGTAAAAAAAATTAATAGCAAAAAACAAACTTGGAGCTCTATTCAATTATGCAAGTAGTTTTTGACTACCCACTCTGTTCCTAGGACTATTCCTCAGTTTTGTCCTATGTTGAAGAGCATATAAATTCAAGTTCACAAGATTGTGCATGGCAAATGTGGCCAAAACTTGAGCTTTCTGGTGATCTGTAGATGTTGACACACATTTCCTATAAGCAGTCTCTTACAAACACATTTGTATGTACAGCAAACCAGGGGGAAATTGAACTCAATCTCTATTGTTACAATTACTGCTGCAATATCATTATTTTATTGCTATACCTTAATTAAATTTCTCTTACTGGTACTTAAAACCCATGAATACCCAGGAAGACTGACTATATCAGATGATTAAGTCACCTTCCCTTTACTCATAGGATTCTGTTTTAGGGCACAAAAGGAACAATATTGTAATGTAATTACTACCCTTAGTAGCAGTGAGGAATACCAACTCATCAGCCAAGCACCAGAAATTGACAACAACGTTTTGTTAAGCTCTGTGGCTGCAGGCTATTTTTTCTTTCCCCACCCAAGATGAAAAATTCAATGTTTTTCATAATGGGGGTGATGTGGCTTGAGCAATATCTGTTTATGATTCATGCTAAGGAGTGAGCATAGTCTGCTGCACACGAGCGAGCTGCTTTGCCTTGGAGGAAAACACGTTCTATAGCATTAACTCAGTTCTGAGACAAAATATCACAGTCGCATAGTCAAATTATAAAGCCCGAGTAGGCAGCACAATCGTCAGCTGGTCCTGCTGTCCCTTCCACACCAAGATCTCCGAGTGAGTTTCCAAATGGCTGAGTGAAAGGTGCCATTGATTCCATCTCACAGGTAAGGTGGCTGGAGTAGAGCAATAAGGTGGCTTATATTTTGCCCAGAGTCTTGCAACTTAGAGATGCAGAATGAGATTCTAGGAAACTAAAGTCTAATTACAAAATCAAACAGCCAATAAAATCATTAGCTATGGTCCTGTTTTGGGGGGCCAGGCTCTCCTCTCAAAGAAATCATGAGGTGAAAATTTTTCATATCTAGGGATCTTCCACTCCCCCCATACTCTGTGGCCTGTTTTTCTAATCGCCTGCCCAGGATCACAGCCCCTTACAGGCTTGCTCTCAGCTAGCTTCCCCAGAAAGCAATCCGATGAATTATTAACCATTTATTCATTTGTTCACTCATAGAGCTTTTATAGAGCTATGTTCTAATCACTGCCCTAGACTCTCAGGGTTCAAAGGCTAATACAGCAATATCCTACCTTTAAAAACTCAGAGTCTGATATAGTATTTAATAACATACAGCTTGGCAAGGGGAGTGAGGATTAAATCTGAGGTGCCAGTTGGAAAAAAGAACGTAGTAGGTGGCACAGAAAAATAGAAAGAGCATTTAAGGAGTTGGTAGGGAATGCTAATGACAAGCTATGTCAGGGCTGCTTTTACTTGGCTATTGCTCCCACTGTTTGCCAAACCACCGAAACAACTCTAAGAATCTAAGAGCTTTCCACTGGGATCCTGCCTCCATAATCCTCTTCCAACCACTGACCATTAGGTGGCACCCACTTAGGGCCTGGCACTGCACTTCATAAGGGCTACATGGAGCTTGCTCTTGAGAAGTCCACTGTATAGCTGGGGAGACTGTCACTAAATAGGTAATTACTATGTCATTAGTAAAGTGCAATCAATACTGGAGGTTTGCACAACGTGCTATGAGTATGAGAGTGGGTATGGAGTAATCCATTCTCACCACGAGAGTTAAGAAATGTTTCCCAGAGCATTCTTAAAACAAAGTTTTAAAGGATGAGCAGAAATCATACATGGGTAGGGGGATATTACATGTAGGATACGGGTATTCCCTTTCAAAATCATATTTTGCCATAGTAGGCCCAAATTCCTGCAGATGACCATAATTGCCAGAGCTGAGTGTCCTTTTGGATGGGGCATGTGTTGAGCTCCACCTGCTTCATTTTCTTATGTGCTTAACCCCTTAAGCAATTGAGATTCAGATCCCTGGCCTGTCCATTCCAGCCTGGGCCCATATGGCCACAAAATAATCAATGGAAGTAGTCAACACTATGTAACTATTACTTTTGTTATTATTTTTTAACAGAATTGCTTATTTGATATCTTGTAACAACTGACTTAACACTTAAATAGGTATATTTTAACTATATACAGCCATGATCCAAAATGAGAATTAAATATTGATGATCAAAGCAGTAATGAATAATTCTGACAGTTTAAGAACAAACCAGTCCTGCAGAGAGACAGCCCAAAAGTCCACATGTCCCAATATGCTAAGTACCACCTTCTGTCATGGTAGTCCATAGAGTTCTACGGTAACTGTGCATGTGTATGGTGGTGTTGAATTAACTAGAACTCCCAGACTTCCCCTATTCTGCTGGGTGCAGTCTGCAGCAGTATGCTGGCTGTGACAATGCAGAAACAGTCTCTCAGTTGCCCAGACTGAAACATCAGGCTTCTACCAGCCCTGATTCCAAGTCTGCAGCAGAATGGCCCCCTAGTCCCATGGCAGACTGACCACACTGCATTGGGAGTTTGTGTTCCAGTTTGATGTCATTGCCTAAAGTTAGATCTGAAGTTAGATGCATCTGAAAACATCTGAGCAGCTTTCTACAGCAAAAATATGTGTGTGTGTGTGTGTGTGTGTGTGTGTGTGCGTGTGTTTGCATCAGATATATAAGTTAGAATTCATATTGCTACTTATAAAAAGGATCAGATGAACCTGCTGAAAGCCATCCCACAGAACACCGTTCCTATGAAGACCTTATAAAAAGTTACAATATCTGAAGAAAGCAGCAGAACTGAGCAGTTGCTAAATGTGGTTCTGTTAGGCTCTATTTCCTGATTAGGTCTGTCTACACAAACAGTCTGATTGACATGGTTAGCTTCCATGCATCCTCAGAATTGAGTAACATGCACTTAATCCAGTCACACTCTCATTCCAAAATCAACTCAATGAGTCTCCTCATTCCTTGTTGCTTTATTTACTTTTTTCAAAACCACTTCTTTCATGGAGGGAAGGGATTGGGGGGTGGATTTTGGTGTTTTCTTTTTACAAGGAGGTGGAGAGCAAAGCAAAAAGAGTAGTAGATTTGACAGTGAGTTGAATCAAAGTAATGGCTGAGAATAGGTGTATGTGTGTGTGTGTGTGTGTGTGTGTGTGTGTGTGTGTGTGTGTGTGCGCGCGCGTGCGCATGTGTCTTTTATGGCCCTAAGAATGGGAGATATAAGAATATAAGAAAAATAAATTGTTAAGACTCCAGAAAAAAATTGTAAATAATGGGTTTCTTAAGGAACAGTTTTTCAATTTGGGGGAAGGTGAGAGGATGTCTGAAAAATTGTAGAGATTCCAGCAATTCTGCCTGATTCATTTTGCCCTGAGCATACTTGTCCGCTGTAATAGTAGTCCCAACTATGTGGTTAGACCTGCCAATTTGGATGACTTTATATAGAGCCTCAAACTCCACAGCTGCAAAATTCAACTGAAGACCAAAGCTGTATCTACATGACCAGGTAGAGCCGGAAAATAATCAGTTGGTGCATTTTTCCAAGGCCTGTCTATGTTAGGAGAGGCAGGATCCACTGTTGAAAGAGCTATCTCAATAAACCAGTGAACTGGACCAACTCAATAGACACGACCCTAACAGAGACAAAGAAATAGGTTGATTTGCATCAATTTGAACCAGAAAAATAGAAAGCTGTGACCTGAAATACAATAGTTATTTATAATAAAATTTAATAATGACAAGGATGATATAACTTTTAGCTGTTTTAATATATAACTGCTACTAATAATTTTTAAATGTCATTAAAAATAAATCTCAGTTATGGCACTTCTAAGATTTGTTTTCTTTCTAATAAGAATTATTTAAACTCATACTTTTATGTTCATCAGCACAGTCTTGTGTTTAATGTTTTGCCCTGGGTTATTATGTTTATTTTTAATGTTACTTCTTATCTTCATATAGTTTGCACTGAACAATATTAAAAATAACTGTGTTCATCTACAGAGTAGAATGCACCAACCAACAATTCAAATTATATGTTCAATTTTATTTGTACTTGAGAATAATTACATCTATACTTGAAGAAGTTCCCTTGATAATATAGACGCCTTATGAAGAAACATGACTAATTAAGAGAAACAAAAGACAAAGATACAAGCTGGAAATTATTTGTACTCAAACTGTGGCTCCTACCTCCGACTCACTAAATATAAGGATAATGAAAAATGTATATGCTCAGGGTTTTTTTAAAAAGCTTCGATTCTCTTTTTTTTGTTTTTCCCTTATTAATGTAATGTGCATCTTACACACACAAGATCTTAGACTTATTTACAGAAGTACTATGTGTAATCAATTCTCATCTACTAGGAATTTGAGAAGACCATCTGGAAGAAAGAGTGTGCATGAGTCAGTAGGTCCCAACAGCTGGCATCGATGTGCAAACCTTCTGCCACTCTCCTTTGGAGTTTCGCTGCTAAGTTATTATATTTCTAAATACACTATTGCTTCTTTAAATAAGCTTCCAAACTTCTGGCTTTCCAAAACATCTTTGGATTTGTCATATGGCGCCCCAAACAAAAAAAAATACAAACCCAAAAAGGAGTGCTAATTAAGTGTAGGAGTTGCAATGTTAAATGATTTTTTTTAATAAACATCACATTTTTGTATTCTGGAAAGAAAGCATCTAGCCCACTGGAAAAAGCAAGGGCTCTGAAGTGAGAATGCTAATGTGTTGCCATCAGTATTTGCTAACCTTGGTTTACTTTTCTGTAAAATTCAGGTGAAAATGCCTGCATGTGGGACAGTCCTCATGAGCATTAAATGACAGGGGAGACGTAAACTGTTAGTGTATCTCTGAAGGCTTCAGGTAGCAACCACAGAGAGGTCAATGGATTAAACTTTCTTTGTTTTTTGTTTGTTTGTTTGTTCGTTTTGGTTTGGTTTGGTTTTTGTTCGTGTTTTTTTGTTGTTTTTGTTTTTAGTGGTGTGATTTTTTTTTTTTAACTTTTTGGGCGATTTTTTAAGTTTTGCTTACAAAAAGAGAAGTAGAATCGATGTTGCATTTTTATTTTCTCTGAACACCTCTATTCCTTTTGGTTTCTATTCTTGGATCAAGCAAGAAATCCTTAAGGTGATCCTTTCTTTCCCCCGCATTTATTTTTGGTTTGATTTCATTATTGTTATCAAAATGTCATGTTTCTGGCAGTGACACCCAATTTGAGTTGTGGATCAAGAAAGTCAACCTCGAGGGTGGGAAGATGGCCGATTAGGGGTGACCTCCTGGCTCTCTGCTCCCAGAGTGCGAGGTGAAAAACGTGGATACCCACAAGCGTGTGAGGCGCTCCCCTGCAGGATTGGCTTCGTGAATCTGCAGAGAGGCAACGAGGGACAAGCAGCCCCGCAGATAAAAGCAGGTGAACTCAAAAAACACTCGCAAATTACCGGAGAGTTGGGACAAAGGGGAAAGGCAGCGCGGGACAGCCGCGCCCCGCGGCGGGCTCGCCGCGGCGGGCACTGCCAGGCGGGGAGTCCTGACTCCCAAGAAGACGACTCTTCCCTCACCAAACCCCACTCTCACGCAGGCAGGGAAGTGCCGGAGGTCGGTGCGAGGTGGGGGCGCAGACCGACAGGCGGTGGGGAGCCGAAGGAGGAGCGGGGTCCATCTCGAACGCAGCGGAGCGCGGCCCTAGGTCGGCATCGGAGGGGAGGGGCCGGCCCGAGCGTGCGCTCCCCGCATCGGACGCCGCGCCG